>NW_027592244.1:0-59616 GCF_964213995.1 Mustelus asterias
ATCCTAGAATCAGAATTTATGTCACACTATTTGTAACTCCCACAGTTGCGTGGACCTGCAGAGTTTCACTGGCTGTCTTGTCTGGAGACAATACACATCTTTTTAGCCTGTCTTGATGCTCTCTCCACTCCCATTGTTTTGTTTCTTAAAGACTGGATTAGTTGTAAGTATTCGCATTCCAACCATTATTCATGTAAATTGAGTCTGTGTCTTATAAGTTCTGTTTGTGAACAGAATTCCCACTCACCTGAAGAAGGGGCTCAGAGCCTCGAAAGCTTGTGTGGCTTTTGCTACCAAATAAACCTGTTGGACTTTAACCTGGTGTTGTTAAACACCACTAGTCACAGGCCTCCAGCCAGAAAAAGACCCTTCCACTACCACCCTCTGTCTTCTGTGACCAAGCCAGTTCTCCACCCATCTAGCCACCTCCCCCTTTATCCCATGAGATCCAACCTTTTGCACCAGCCTACCATGAGGGACTTTGTCAAACGCTTTACTAAAGTCCATATAGACGACATCCACGGCCCTTCCCTCATCAACCATTCTGGTCACTTCTTCAAAAAACTCCACCAGGTTAGTGAGGCATGACCTCCCTCTCACAAAACCATGCTGACTATCCTTAATGAGTTTATTCCTTTCTAAATGTGCATACATCCTACCTCTAAGAATCTTCTCCAACAACTTCCCCACCACGGACGTCAAGCACACCGGCCTATAATTAGCCGGGTTATCCTTCCTACCCTTCTTAAATAACGGGACCACATTAGCTATCCTCCAATCCTCTGGGACCTCACCTGTGTCCAGTGACGAGACAAAGATTTGCGTCAGAGGCCCAGCGATTTCATCTCTTGTCTCCCTGAGCAGCCTTGGATAGATTCCATCAGGCCCTGGGGATTTGTCAGTCTTTATATTCTCTAACAAACCTAACACTTCCTCCCTTGTAATGGAGATTTTCTCCAACGGTTCAACACTCCCCTCCGAGACGCTCCCAGTCAACACATCCCTCTCCTTTGTGAATACCGATGCAAAGTATTCATTTAGGACCTCCCCTACTTCTTTGGGCTCCAAGCATAATTCCCCACTTTTGTCCCTGAGAGGTCCGATTTTTTCCCTGACAACCCTTTTGTTCCTAACGTATGAATAAAATGCCTTGGGATTCTCCTTAATCCTGTCTGCCAAGGACATTTCATGACCCCTTTTTGCCCTTCTAATTCCCCGTTTGAGTTCTTTCCTACTTTCTTTGTACTCCTCCAGAGCTCCCTCCGTTTTTAGCTGCCTGGACCTAACATACGCCTCTCTTTTCTTTTTGACCAGTCCCTCAATTTCCCTGGTTATCCACGGTTCTCGAATCCTACCCTTCCTATCCTTCTTTTTTACAGGCACCTGCCTGTCCTGCAGCCCTAACAACTGTTCCTTAAAAGACTCCCACATGCCAGATGTGGATTTACCCTCAAACAGCCTCACCCAATCAAGAGCTGCCAATTTCTGCCTAATACCACTAAAGTTAGCCTTCCCCCAATCCAACACCTTACCCTTGGGACACCACTCATCCTTTTCCATCGCTATTCTAAAGCTAACAGAATTGTGGTCACTATTTGCCACATGTTCCCCTACCGAAACTTTGAAGACCTGACCGGGCTCATTCCCCAGTACTAGGTCCAGTATAGCCCCCTCTCTAGTCGGGCTATCTACATATTGTTCCAAAGAACCTTCCTGTACGCATTTTGCATATTCCTCCCCATTCAGAGTCCCAGCTCTCAGCGATTTCCAGTCTATACCAGGGAAATTGAAGTCTCCCACAACAACAACCCTATTTTTCCTGCACCTATCCAGTATCTCCTGACATATCCGTTCAGATGTGCTGCAGTAGAAAACAGTACCACTGCAGGGAAGTCCATTGTCAACTTGTCGGACTACACGCTTCAACCAGATGAAATCCAAGTTCTCAGCCGAGGGCTCAATTTCTGCCCCACCACCAAAATAGACCCCATCAGTCTTGCAGCAGACACAGAGAAATTCATCAGGCGAATGAGGCTGCGGGAGTTCTTCCACAAACCCCAAGAGGCCAACAGCGAACACAATGAGACAGCCAATGAACCGGAACAGCCGACAGAGAGATCCACAGTGCAGCAACCGAAGAGGAAAGAGTCGAATTGGACTCCTCTGGAAGGCCGCTGCCCTCAACTCGACATGTATGCCCAAGCCATCAGGAGGTGCGTCAACACCAGATTCATCAGCCGCACTCACAAGACAGCCCCGAACATCACCCAAGCACAACACAACGCCATCCGCACTCTCAAGACCAACCGCAACATTGTCATCAAACCAGCAGACAAAGGAGCAGCAGACATTGTCATACTGAACAGAACGGATTACTGCAAAGAAGTAACCGACAACTGAACAACGAGGAACACTACAGACAGTTACCCATAGATCCGACCAAAGAACACACCCGTCAACTCAACAGACTGATCAAGACCTTTGATCCGGACCTTCAGAGCACCCTCCATGCTCTCATCCCACGTACTCCCCGCGTTGGAGATCTCTACTGCCTCCCAAAGATACACAAGGCAAACACACCCGGCCGTCCCATCGTATCGGGCAATGGGACCCTGTCCGAGAACCTCTCCGGCTACGTCGAGGGCATCCTGAAACCCATTGTACAAAGAACCCCCAGCTTTTGTCGCGACACGACGGACTTCCTACAGAAACTCGGCACACATGGAGCAGTTGAACCAGGAGCACTCCTCGTCACAATGGATGTCTCGGCACTCTACACCGGCATCCCCCACGACGATGGCATTGCTGCAACTGCCTCAGTACTCAATGCCAACAACTGCCAGTTTCCAGATGCAATTTTACAACTCATCCGCTTCATCCTGGACCACAATGTCTTCACCTTCAACAACCAGTTCTTCATCCAGACACACGGAACAGCCATGGGGACCAAATTTGCACCCCAATATGCCAACATCTTCATGAACAGGTTCAAACAAGACCTCTTCACCGCACAGAACCTTCAACCGATGTTAGACACTAGATACATTGATGACATTTTCTTCCTTTGGACTCATGGTGAACAATAACTGAAACAACTATGTGATGACATCAACAAGTTCCATCCTACCATCAGACTCAGCATGGACGACTCTCCGAAATCGGTTGCATTCTTGGACACACGCAACTCCATTAAGGACGGTCACCTCAGCACTTCATGTGACGCAAGCCCACGGATAACCTCACGATGCTCCACTTCTCCAGCTTCCACCCTAAACACGTTAAAGAAGCCATCCCCTACGGACAAGCCCTCCGTATACACAGGATCTGCTCGGATGAGGAGGATCGCAACAGACACCTCCAGACGCTGAAAGATGCCCTCATAAGAACAGGATATGGCGCTCGACTCATCGATCAACAGTTCCGACGCGCCACAGCGAAAAACCGCACCGACCTCCTCAGAAGACAAACACGGGACACGGTGGACAGAGTACCCTTCGTCATCCAGTACTTCCCCGGAGCGGAGAAGCTACGGCATCTCCTCCGGAGCCTTCAACATGTCATTGATGAAGACGAACATCTCGCCAAGGCCATGCCCACACCCCCATTTCTTGCCTTCAAACAACCGCACAACCTCAAACAGACCATTGTCCGCAGCAAACTACCCAGCCTTCAGGAGAACAGTGACCACGACACCATACAACCCTGCCACAGCAACCTCTGCAAGACGTGCCGGATCATCGACACGGATGCCATCATCTCACATGAGAACACCATCCACCAGGTACACGGTACATACTCTTGCAACTCGGCCAACGTTGTCCACCTGATACGCTGCAGAAAAGGATGTCCCGAGGCATGGTACATTGGGGAGACCATGCAGACGCTACGACAATGGATGAATGAACACCGCTCGACAATCACCAGGCAAGAGTGTTCTCTTCCTGTTGGGGAATAATTCAGCAGTCACGGGCATTCGGCCTCTGATCTTCGGGTAAGCGTTCTCCAAGGCGGCCTTCACGACACACGACAGCGCAGAGTCGCTGAACAGAAACTGATAGCCAAGTTCCGCACACACGATGATGGCCTCAACCGGGATCTTGGGTTCATGTCACACTATCTGTAACCCCCACGACTTGCCTGGGCTTGCAAAATCTCACTAACTGTCCTGTCTGGAGACAATACACATCTCTTTAACCTGTGCTTAACGCTCTCTCCACTCACATTGGCTGTACCTTTAAGACTTGATTACCTGTAAAGACTCGCATTCCAACCATTATTTTGTAAATTCAGTTTGTGTCTTTATATGCCTTGTTTGTGAACAGAATTCCCACTTACCTGATGAAGGAGCTGCGCTCCGAAAGCTAGTGGCTTTTGCTACCAAATAAACCAGTTGGCATTTAACCTGGTGTTGTGAGACTGCTTACTGTGTTTACCCCAATCCAACGCCAGCATCTCCACATCAGTGTTTAATGGGAACAGTGTAGAGGGAGATTTACTCTATATCTAACCCTGTGTTGTACCTGTCCTGGCAGTGCTTGATGGGGACAGTGTAGAGGGAGCTTTACTCTGTATCTAACCCCGTGCTGTACCTGTCCTGGGAGTGTTTGATGGGGGACAGTGTAGAGGGATCTTTACTCTGTATCTAACCATGTACTGTACCTGTCCTGGGAGTGTTTGATGGGGACAGTGTGGAGGGAGCTTTACTCCGTATCTAACCCCGTGCTGTACCTGTCCTGGGAGTGTTTGATGTGGGGCAGTGTAGAGGGAGCTTTACTCTGTATCTAAACCCATGCTGTACCTGTCCGAGAAGTGTTTGATGGAAACTGTGTAGAGGGAGCTTTACTCTGGATCGAACCCTGTGCTGTACCTGTCCTGGGAGTGTTTGATGGGGAAAGTGTAGAGGGAGCTTTACTCTGTCGAACACTGGTTCAGTTAGTACTGAGCTGGCCTCTTACCTGGAAGATGTGCTGCAGTGACTGGGTGGAAGGCTGAGGCAGTGTGAAGATGCTGAAGTGTTTGAGGAGTCTTTGGCTGAGTTCAGTGCGAGCACCATTCGGGGGAGCACACGCTGCTACGAGTGTCACGTCCTGCACACGCTGGTGGAAGGAACAGAAGAAACACTGAGATACTGTCACACACGGCACCTAAAGACATTGAAATTAAACACCAGCCCACAAAGAACGCTATGTTGGAGACATGAGGCCAAAGATCTGAGACCTCATAGCGAGGCCCGACACGTGATGCCAAGACGCCATGGTACCCAGGAAATGGTATTGTGAGCTGCGGGTGAAGAAAGAGAGGGGGCAGCAAGGTCTGAGATTCAATCCGCATGATGGAACACCGTTCAGACACAGAGGCGAGGGTCTGTGAGTGGAGACCTGAAGACGAACGTTTGATGTGGTATGGAGTATTTGTCACAGTGTGTGATGTGGAGTATTTGTCACAGTGTGTGATGTGAAGTATTTGTCACAGTGTGTGATGTGGAGTATTTGTCACAGTGTGTGATGTGAAGTATTTGTCACAGTGTGTGATGTGGAGTATTTGTCTCAGTATGTGATGTGGAGTATTTGTCACAGTGTGTGATGTGGAGTATTTGTCACAGTGTGTGATGTGGAGTATTTGATACAGTGTGTGATGTGGAGTATTTGTCACAGTGTGTGATGTGGAGTATTTGTCACAGTGTGTGATGTGGAGTATTTGTCACAGTGTGTGATGTGGAGTATTTGTCCCTCAGTGTGTGATGTGGAGTATTTGTCACAGTGTGTGATGTGGAGTATTTGTCACAGTGTGTGATGTGGAGTATTTGTCACAGTGTGTGATGTGGAGTATTTGTCCCTCAGTGTGTGATGTGGAGTATTTGTCACAGTGTGTGATGTGGAGTATTTGTCACAGTGTGTGATGTGGAGTATTTGTCACAGTGTGTGATGTGGAGTACTTGTCACAGTGTGTGATGTGGAGTATTTGTCACAGTGTGTGATGTGGAGTATTTGTCACAGTGTGTGATGTGGAGTATTTGTCACAGTGTGTGAGGTGGAGTATTTGTCACAGTGTGTGATGTGGAGTATTTGTCTCAGTGTGTGATGTGGAGTATTTGTCACAGTGCGTGATGTGGAGTATTTGTCTCAGTGTGTGGTGTGGAGTATTTGTCACAGTGTGTGATGTGGAGTATTTGTCTCAGTGTGTGATGTGGAGTATTTGTCACAGTGTGTGATGTGGAGTATTTGTCTCTCAGTGTGTGATGTGGAGTATTTGTGACAGTGTGTGATGTGGAGTATTTGTCACAGTGTGTGATGTGGAGTATTTGTCTCAGTGTGTGATGTGGAGTATTTGTCACAGTGGGTGATGCGGAGTATTTGTCACAGTGTGAGATGTGAAGTATTTGTCACAGTGTGTGATGTGGAGTATTTGTCTCAGTGTGTGATGTGGAGTATTTGTCTCAGCGTGTGATGTGGAGTATTTGTCACAGTGTGTGATGTGGAGTATTTGTCACAGTGTGTGATGTGGAGTATTTGTCTCAGTGTGTGATGTGGAGTATTTGTCTCTCAGTGTGTGATGTGGAGTATTTGTCTCTCAGTGTGTGATGTGGTGTATTTGTCTCTCAGTGTGTGATGTGGAGGATTTGTCTCTCAGTGTGTGATGTGGAGTATTTGTCTCTCAGTGTGTGATGTGGAGTATTTGTCTCAGTGTGTGATGTGGAGTATTTGTCTCAGCGTGTGATGTGGAGCATTTGTGACAGTGTGTGATGTGGAGTATTTGTCACAGTGTGTGATGTGGAGTTTTTGTCTCTCAGTGTGTGATGTGGAGTATTTGTTACAGTGTGTGATGTGGAGTATTTGTCACAGTGTGTGATGTGGAGTATTTGTCTCTCAGTGTGTGATGTGGAGTATTTGTCACAGTGTGTGATGTGGAGTATTTGTCTCAGTGTGTGATGTGGAGTGTTTGTCTCAGTGTGTGATGTGGAGTATTTGTCACAGTGTGTGATGTGGAGTATTTGTCTCTCAGTGTGTGATGTGGAGTATTTGTGACAGTGTGTGATGTGGAGTATTTGTGACAGTGTGTGATGTGGAGTATTTGTCACAGTGTTTGATGTGGAGTATTTGTCTCTCAGTGTGTGATGTGGAGTATTTGTCACAGTGTGTGATGTGGAGTATTTGTCACAGTGTGTGATGTGGAGTATTTGTCTCTCAGTGTGTGATGTGGAGTATTTGTCACAGTGTGTGATGTGGAGTATTTGTCTCTCAGTGTGTGATGTGGAGTATTTGTCACAGTGTGTGATGTGGAGTATTTGTCACAGTGTGTGATGTGGTGTATTTGTCTCTCAGTGTGTGATGTGGAGTATTTGTCTTAGTGTGTGATGTGGAGTATTTGTCACAGTGTGTGATGTGGAGTATTTGTCTCAGTGTGTGATGTGGAGTATTTGTCACAGTGTGTGATGTGGAGTATTTGTCTCAGTGTGTGATGTGGAGTATTAGTCTCAGTGTGTGATGTGGAGTATTTGTCTCAGTGTGTGATGTGGAGTATTTGTCACAGTGTGTGATGTGGAGTATTTGTCTCAGTGTGTGATGTGGAGTATTTGTGACAGGGTGTGATGTGGAGTATTTGTCACAGTGTGTGATGTGGAGTATTTGTCTCAATGTGTGATGTGGAGTATTAGTCTCTCAGTGTGTGATGTGGAGTATTAGTCTCAGTGTGTGATGTGGAGTATTTGTCTCTCAGTGTGTGATGTGGAGTATTTGTCACAGTGTGTGATGTGGAGTATTTGTGACAGGGTGTGATGTGGAGTATTTGTCAGAGTGTGTGATGTGGAGTATTTGCCTCTCAGTGTGTGATGTGGAGTATTTGTGACAGTGTGTGATGTGGAGTATTTGTGACAGTGTGTGATGTGGAGTATTTGTCACAGTGTGTGATGTGGAGTATTTGTGACAGTGTGTGATGTGGAGTATTTGTCACAGTGTATGATGTGGAGTATTTGTCTCAGTGTGTGATGTGGAGTATTTGTCACAGTGTGTGATGTGGAGTATTTGTCACAGTGTGTGATGTGGAGTATTTGTCTCTCAGTGTGTGATGTGGAGTATTTGTCTCTCAGTGTGTGATGTGGAGTATTTGTCTCAGTGTGTGATGTGGAGTATTTGTCTCTCAGTGTGTGATGTGGAGTATTTGTCTCAGTGTGCGATGTGGAGTATTTGTCTCTCAGTGTGTGATGTGGAGTATTTGTCTCTCAGTGTGTGATGTGGAGTATTTGTCACAGTGTGTGATGTGGAGTATTTGTGACAGTGTGTGATGTGGAGTATTTGTCACAGTGTGTGATGTGGAGTATTTGTCTCAGTGTGTGATGTGGAGTATTTGTCACAGTGTGTGATGTGGAGTATTTGTCACAGTGTGTGATGTGGAGTATTTGTCTCTCAGTGTGTGATGTGGAGTATTTGTCACAGTGTATGATGTGGAATATTTGTCTCTCACTGTGTGTGATGTGGAGTATTTGTCACAGTGTGTGATGTGGTGTATTTATCTCAGTGTGTGATGTGGAGTATTTGTCACAGTGTGTGATGTGGAGTATTTGTCACAGTGTGTGATGTGGAGTATTTGTCTCTCAGTGTGTGATGTGGAGTATTTGTCTCAGTGTGTGATGTGGAGTATTTGTCACAGTGTGTGATGTGGAGTATTTGTCTCAGTGTGTGATGTGGAGTATTTGTCACAGTGTGTGATGTGGAGTATTTGTCACAGTGTGTGATGTGGAGTATTTGTCTCACAGTGTGTGATGTGGAGTATTTGTCTCTCAGTGTGTGATGTGGAGTATTTGTCTCTCAGTGTGTGATGTGGAGTATTTGTCTCTCAGTGTGTGATGTGGAGTATTTGTCTCAGTGTGTGATGTGGAGTATTTGTCTCAGTGTGTGATGTGGAGTATTTGTCTCTCAGTGTGTGATGTGGAGTATTTGTCTCAGTGTGTGATGTGGAGTATTTGTCTCTCAGTGTGTGATGTGGAGTATTTGTCTCTCAGTGTGTGATGTGGAGTATTTGTCACAGTGTGTGATGTGGAGTATTTGTCTCAGTGTGTGATGTGGAGTATTTGTCTCTCAGTGTGTGATGTGGAGTATTTGTCTCTCAGTGTGTGATGTGGAGTATTTGTCTCTCAGTGTGTGATGTGGAGTATTTGTCACAGTGTGTGATGTGGAGTATTTGTCTCAGTGTGTGATGTGGAGTATTTGTCACAGTGTGTGATGTGGAGTATTTGTCACAGTGTGTGATGTGGAGTATTTGTCACAGTGTGTGATGTGGAGTATTTGTCACAGTGTGTGATGTGGAGTATTTGTCACAGTGTGTGATGTGGTGTATTTGTCTCTCAGTGTGTGATGTGGAGTATTTGTCTCTCAGTGTGTGATGTGGAGTATTTGTCTCTCAGTGTGTGATGTGGAGTATTTGTCTCTCAGTGTGTGATGTGGAGTATTTGTCACAGTGTGTGATGTGGAGTATTTGTCACAGTGTGTGATGTGGAGTATTTGTCACAGTGTGTGATGTGGAGTATTTGTCTCTCAGTGTGTGATGTGGAGTATTTGTCACAGTGTGTGATGTGGAGTATTTGTCACAGTGTGTGATGTGGAGTATTTGTCACAGTGTGTGATGTGGAGTATTTGTGACAGGGTGTGATGTGGAGTATTTGTCACAGTGTGTGATGTGGAGTATTTGTCTCAGTGTGTGATGTGGAGTATTAGTCTCAGTGTGTGATGTGGAGTATTTGTCTCTCAGTGTGTGATGTGGAGTATTTGTCACAGTGTGTGATGTGGAGTATTTGTGACAGGGTGTGATGTGGAGTATTTGTCAGAGTGTGTGATGTGGAGTATTTGCCTCTCAGTGTGTGATGTGGAGTATTTGTGACAGTGTGTGATGTGGAGTATTTGTGACAGTGTGTGATGTGGAGTATTTGTCACAGTGTGTGATGTGGAGTATTTGTGACAGTGTGTGATGTGGAGTATTTGTCACAGTGTATGATGTGGAGTATTTGTCTCAGTGTGTGATGTGGAGTATTTGTCACAGTGTATGATGTGGAGTATTTGTCTCTCAGTGTGTGATGTGGAGTATTTGTCTCAGTGTGCGATGTGGAGTATTTGTCTCTCCGTGTGTGATGTGGAGTATTTGTCTCTCAGTGTGTGATGTGGAGTATTTGTCACAGTGTGTGATGTGGAGTATTTGTGACAGTGTGTGATGTGGAGTATTTGTCACAGTGTGTGATGTGGAGTATTTGTCTCAGTGTGTGATGTGGAGTATTTGTCACAGTGTGTGATGTGGAGTATTTGTCACAGTGTGTGATGTGGAGTATTTGTCTCTCAGTGTGTGATGTGGAGTATTTGTCACAGTGTATGATGTGGAATATTTGTCTCTCACTGTGTGTGATGTGGAGTATTTGTCACAGTGTGTGATGTGGTGTATTTATCTCAGTGTGTGATGTGGAGTATTTGTCACAGTGTGTGATGTGGAGTATTTGTCACAGTGTGTGATGTGGAGTATTTGTCTCTCAGTGTGTGATGTGGAGTATTTGTCTCAGTGTGTGATGTGGAGTATTTGTCACAGTGTGTGATGTGGAGTATTTGTCTCAGTGTGTGATGTGGAGTATTTGTCACAGTGTGTGATGTGGAGTATTTGTCACAGTGTGTGATGTGGAGTATTTGTCTCACAGTGTGTGATGTGGAGTATTTGTCTCTCAGTGTGTGATGTGGAGTATTTGTCTCTCAGGGTGTGATGTGGAGTATTTGTCTCTCAGTGTGTGATGTGGAGTATTTGTCTCAGTGTGTGATGTGGAGTATTTGTCTCAGTGTGTGATGTGGAGTATTTGTCACTCAGTGTGTGATGTGGAGTATTTGTCTCAGTGTGTGATGTGGAGTATTTGTCTCTCAGTGTGTGATGTGGAGTATTTGTCTCTCAGTGTGTGATGTGGAGTATTTGTCACAGTGTGTGATGTGGAGTATTTGTCTCAGTGTGTGATGTGGAGTATTTGTCTCTCAGTGTGTGATGTGGAGTATTTGTCTCTCAGTGTGTGATGTGGAGTATTTGTCTCTCAGTGTGTGATGTGGAGTATTTGTCTCTCAGTGTGTGATGTGGAGTATTTGTCACAGTGTGTGATGTGGAGTATTTGTCTCAGTGTGTGATGTGGAGTATTTGTCACAGTGTGTGATGTGGAGTATTTGTCACAGTGTGTGATGTGGAGTATTTGTCACAGTGTGTGATGTGGAGTATTTGTCACAGTGTGTGATGTGGAGTGCTTGTCTCAGTGTGTGATGTGGAGTATTTGTCACAGTGTGTGATGTGGAGTATTTGTCTCACAGTGTGTGATGTGGAGTATTTGTCTCTCAGTGTGTGATGTGGAGTATTTGTCTCTCAGTGTGTGATGTGGAGTATTTGTCTCTCAGTGTGTGATGTGGAGTATTTGTCTCAGTGTGTGATGTGGAGTATTTGTCTCAGTGTGTGATGTGGAGTATTTGTCTCTCAGTGTGTGATGTGGAGTATTTGTCTCAGTGTGTGATGTGGAGTATTTGTCTCTCAGTGTGTGATGTGGAGTATTTGTCTCTCAGTGTGTGATGTGGAGTATTTGTCACAGTGTGTGATGTGGAGTATTTGTCTCAGTGTGTGATGTGGAGTATTTGTCTCTCAGTGTGTGATGTGGAGTATTTGTCTCTCAGTGTGTGATGTGGAGTATTTGTCTCTCAGTGTGTGATGTGGAGTATTTGTCACAGTGTGTGATGTGGAGTATTTGTCTCAGTGTGTGATGTGGAGTATTTGTCACAGTGTGTGATGTGGAGTATTTGTCACAGTGTGTGATGTGGAGTATTTGTCACAGTGTGTGATGTGGAGTATTTGTCACAGTGTGTGATGTGGAGTATTTGTCACAGTGTGTGATGTGGTGTATTTGTCTCTCAGTGTGTGATGTGGAGTATTTGTCTCTCAGTGTGTGATGTGGAGTATTTGTCTCTCAGTGTGTGATGTGGAGTATTTGTCTCTCAGTGTGTGATGTGGAGTATTTGTCACAGTGTGTGATGTGGAGTATTTGTCACAGTGTGTGATGTGGAGTATTTGTCACAGTGTGTGATGTGGAGTATTTGTCTCTCAGTGTGTGATGTGGAGTATTTGTCACAGTGTGTGATGTGGAGTATTTGTCACAGTGTGTGATGTGGAGTATTTGTCACAGTGTGTGATGTGGAGTATTTGTGACAGGGTGTGATGTGGAGTATTTGTCACAGTGTGTGATGTGGAGTATTTGTCTCAGTGTGTGATGTGGAGTATTAGTCTCAGTGTGTGATGTGGAGTATTTGTCTCTCAGTGTGTGATGTGGAGTATTTGTCACAGTGTGTGATGTGGAGTATTTGTGACAGGGTGTGATGTGGAGTATTTGTCAGAGTGTGTGATGTGGAGTATTTGCCTCTCAGTGTGTGATGTGGAGTATTTGTGACAGTGTGTGATGTGGAGTATTTGTGACAGTGTGTGATGTGGAGTATTTGTCACAGTGTGTGATGTGGAGTATTTGTGACAGTGTGTGATGTGGAGTATTTGTCACAGTGTATGATGTGGAGTATTTGTCTCAGTGTGTGATGTGGAGTATTTGTCACAGTGTATGATGTGGAGTATTTGTCTCTCAGTGTGTGATGTGGAGTATTTGTCTCAGTGTGCGATGTGGAGTATTTGTCTCTCCGTGTGTGATGTGGAGTATTTGTCTCTCAGTGTGTGATGTGGAGTATTTGTCACAGTGTGTGATGTGGAGTATTTGTGACAGTGTGTGATGTGGAGTATTTGTCACAGTGTGTGATGTGGAGTATTTGTCTCAGTGTGTGATGTGGAGTATTTGTCACAGTGTGTGATGTGGAGTATTTGTCACAGTGTGTGATGTGGAGTATTTGTCTCTCAGTGTGTGATGTGGAGTATTTGTCACAGTGTATGATGTGGAATATTTGTCTCTCACTGTGTGTGATGTGGAGTATTTGTCACAGTGTGTGATGTGGTGTATTTATCTCAGTGTGTGATGTGGAGTATTTGTCACAGTGTGTGATGTGGAGTATTTGTCACAGTGTGTGATGTGGAGTATTTGTCTCTCAGTGTGTGATGTGGAGTATTTGTCTCAGTGTGTGATGTGGAGTATTTGTCACAGTGTGTGATGTGGAGTATTTGTCTCAGTGTGTGATGTGGAGTATTTGTCACAGTGTGTGATGTGGAGTATTTGTCACAGTGTGTGATGTGGAGTATTTGTCTCACAGTGTGTGATGTGGAGTATTTGTCTCTCAGTGTGTGATGTGGAGTATTTGTCTCTCAGGGTGTGATGTGGAGTATTTGTCTCTCAGTGTGTGATGTGGAGTATTTGTCTCAGTGTGTGATGTGGAGTATTTGTCTCAGTGTGTGATGTGGAGTATTTGTCACTCAGTGTGTGATGTGGAGTATTTGTCTCAGTGTGTGATGTGGAGTATTTGTCTCTCAGTGTGTGATGTGGAGTATTTGTCTCTCAGTGTGTGATGTGGAGTATTTGTCACAGTGTGTGATGTGGAGTATTTGTCTCAGTGTGTGATGTGGAGTATTTGTCTCTCAGTGTGTGATGTGGAGTATTTGTCTCTCAGTGTGTGATGTGGAGTATTTGTCTCTCAGTGTGTGATGTGGAGTATTTGTCTCTCAGTGTGTGATGTGGAGTATTTGTCACAGTGTGTGATGTGGAGTATTTGTCTCAGTGTGTGATGTGGAGTATTTGTCACAGTGTGTGATGTGGAGTATTTGTCACAGTGTGTGATGTGGAGTATTTGTCACAGTGTGTGATGTGGAGTATTTGTCACAGTGTGTGATGTGGAGTGCTTGTCTCAGTGTGTGATGTGGAGTATTTGTCACAGTGTGTGATGTGGAGTATTTGTCACAGTGTGTGATGTGGAGTATTTGTCACAGTGTGTGATGTGGTGTATTTGTCTCTCAGTGTGTGATGTGGAGTATTTGTCTCTCAGTGTGTGATGTGGAGTATTTGTCTCTCAGTGTGTGATGTGGAGTATTTGTCTCTCAGTGTGTGATGTGGAGTATTTGTCACAGTGTGTGATGTGGAGTATTTGTCACAGTGTGTGATGTGGAGTATTTGTCACAGTGTGTGATGTGGAGTATTTGTCTCTCAGTGTGTGATGTGGAGTATTTGTCACAGTGTGTGATGTGGAGTATTTGTCTCAGTGTGTGATGTGGAGTATTTGTATCACAATGTGTGATGTGGAGTATTTGTCACAGTGTGTGATGTGGAGTATTAGTCACAGTGTGTGATGTGGAGTATTTGTCACAGTGTGTGATGTGGAGTATTTGTCTCTCACTGTGTGTTATGTGGAGCATTTGTGACAGTGTGTGATGTGGAGTATTTGTCACAGTGTGTGATGTGGAGTTTTTGTCTCTCAGTGTGTGATGTGGAGTATTTGTCACAGTGTGTGATGTGGAGTATTTGTCACAGTGTGTGATGTGGAGTATTTGTCTCTCAGTGTGTGATGTGGAGTATTTGTCACAGTGTGTGATGTGGAGTATTTGTCTCAGTGTGTGATGTGGAGTATTTGTCTCAGTGTGTGATGTGGAGTATTTGTCACAGTGTGTGATGTGGAGTATTTGATACAGTGTGTGATGTGGAGTATTTGTCACAGTGTGTGATGTGGAGTATTTGTGACAGTGTGTGATGTGGAGTATTTGTCACAGTGTTTGATGTGGAGTATTTGTCTCTCAGTGTGTGATGTGGAGTATTTGTCACAGTGTGTGATGTGGAGTATTTGTCACAGTGTGTGATGTGGAGTATTTGTCTCTCAGTGTGTGATGTGGAGTATTTGTCACAGTGTGTGATGTGGAGTATTTGTCTCAGTGTGTGATGTGGAGTATTAGTCTCAGTGTGTGATGTGGAGTATTTGTCTCTCAGTGTGTGATGTGGAGTATTTGTCACAGTGTGTGATGTGGAGTATTTGTCTCAGTGTGTGATGTGGAGTATTTGTGACAGGGTGTGATGTGGAGTATTTGTCACAGTGTGTGATGTGGAGTATTTGTCTCAGTGTGTGATGTGGAGTATTAGTCTCAGTGTGTGATGTGGAGTATTTGTCTCTCAGTGTGTGATGTGGAGTATTTGTCACAGTGTGTGATGTGGAGTATTTGTGACAGGGTGTGATGTGGAGTATTTGTCAGAGTGTGTGATGTGGAGTATTTGCCTCTCAGTGTGTGATGTGGAGTATTTGTGACAGTGTGTGATGTGGAGTATTTGTGACAGTGTGTGATGTGGAGTATTTGTCACAGTGTGTGATGTGGAGTATTTGTGACAGTGTGTGATGTGGAGTATTTGTCACAGTGTATGATGTGGAGTATTTGTCTCAGTGTGTGATGTGGAGTATTTGTCACAGTGTATGATGTGGAGTATTTGTCTCTCAGTGTGTGATGTGGAGTATTTGTCACAGTGTGTGATGTGGAGTATTTGTCACAGTGTGTGATGTGGAGTATTTGTAACTCAGTGTGTGATGTGGAGTATTTGTCTCTCAGTGTGTGATGTGGAGTATTTGTCTCAGTGTGCGATGTGGAGTATTTGTCTCTCCGTGTGTGATGTGGAGTATTTGTCTCTCAGTGTGTGATGTGGAGTATTTGTCACAGTGTGTGATGTGGAGTATTTGTGACAGTGTGTGATGTGGAGTATTTGTCACAGTGTGTGATGTGGAGTATTTGTCTCAGTGTGTGATGTGGAGTATTTGTCACAGTGTGTGATGTGGAGTATTTGTCACAGTGTGTGATGTGGAGTATTTGTCTCTCAGTGTGTGATGTGGAGTATTTGTCACAGTGTATGATGTGGAATATTTGTCTCTCACTGTGTGTGATGTGGAGTATTTGTCACAGTGTGTGATGTGGTGTATTTATCTCAGTGTGTGATGTGGAGTATTTGTCACAGTGTGTGATGTGGAGTATTTGTCACAGTGTGTGATGTGGAGTATTTGTCTCTCAGTGTGTGATGTGGAGTATTTGTCTCAGTGTGTGATGTGGAGTATTTGTCACAGTGTGTGATGTGGAGTATTTGTCTCAGTGTGTGATGTGGAGTATTTGTCACAGTGTGTGATGTGGAGTATTTGTCACAGTGTGTGATGTGGAGTATTTGTCTCACAGTGTGTGATGTGGAGTATTTGTCTCTCAGTGTGTGATGTGGAGTATTTGTCTCTCAGTGTGTGATGTGGAGTATTTGTCTCAGTGTGTGATGTGGAGTATTTGTCTCAGTGTGTGATGTGGAGTATTTGTCTCTCAGTGTGTGATGTGGAGTATTTGTCTCAGTGTGTGATGTGGAGTATTTGTCTCTCAGTGTGTGATGTGGAGTATTTGTCTCTCAGTGTGTGATGTGGAGTATTTGTCACAGTGTGTGATGTGGAGTATTTGTCTCAGTGTGTGATGTGGAGTATTTGTCTCTCAGTGTGTGATGTGGAGTATTTGTCTCTCAGTGTGTGATGTGGAGTATTTGTCTCTCAGTGTGTGATGTGGAGTATTTGTCTCTCAGTGTGTGATGTGGAGTATTTGTCACAGTGTGTGATGTGGAGTATTTGTCTCAGTGTGTGATGTGGAGTATTTGTCACAGTGTGTGATGTGGAGTATTTGTCACAGTGTGTGATGTGGAGTGCTTGTCTCAGTGTGTGATGTGGAGTATTTGTCACAGTGTGTGATGTGGAGTATTTGTCACAGTGTGTGATGTGGAGTATTTGTCACAGTGTGTGATGTGGTGTATTTGTCTCTCAGTGTGTGATGTGGAGTATTTGTCTCTCAGTGTGTGATGTGGAGTATTTGTCTCTCAGTGTGTGATGTGGAGTATTTGTCTCTCAGTGTGTGATGTGGAGTATTTGTCACAGTGTGTGATGTGGAGTATTTGTCACAGTGTGTGATGTGGAGTATTTGTCACAGTGTGTGATGTGGAGTATTTGTCTCTCAGTGTGTGATGTGGAGTATCTGTCACAGTGTGTGATGTGGAGTATTTGTCTCAGTGTGTGATGTGGAGTATTTGTATCACAATGTGTGATGTGGAGTATTTGTCACAGTGTGTGATGTGGAGTATTAGTCACAGTGTGTGATGTGGAGTATTTGTCACAGTGTGTGATGTGGAGTATTTGTCTCTCACTGTGTGTGATGTGGAGCATTTGTCACAGTGTGTGATGTGGAGTATTTGTCTCAGTGTGTGATGTGGAGTATTTGTCACAGTGTGTGATGTGGAGTATTTGTCACAGTGTGTGATGTGGAGTATTTGTCACAGTGTGTGATGTGGAGTATTTGTCTCTCACTGTGTGTGATGTGGAGTATTTGTCTCAGTGTGTGATGTGGAGTATTTGTCACAGTGTGTGATGTGGTGTATTTTTCACAGTGTGTGATGTGGAGTATTTGTCTCAGTGTGTGATGTGGAGTATTTGTCACAGTGTGTGATGTGGAGTATTTGTCACAGTGTGTGATGTGGAGTATTTGTCTCAGTGTGTGATGTGGAGTATTTGTCTCAGTGTGTGATGTGGAGTATTTGTCTCAGTGTGTGATGTGGAGTATTTGTGACAGTGTGTGATGTGGAGTATTTGTCACAGTGTGTGATGTGGAGTATTTGTCACAGTGTGTGATGTGGAGTATTTGTCACAGTGTGTGATGTGGAGTATTTGTCACAGTGTGTGATGTGGAGTATTTGTCACAGTGTGTGATGTGGAGTATTTGTCACAGTGTATGATGTGGAGTATTTGTCTCTCACTGTGTGTGATGTGGAGTATTTGTCACATTGTGTGATGTGGTGTATTTGTCACAGTGTGTGATGTGGAGTATTTGATACAGTGTGTGATGTGGAGTATTTGTCACAGTGTATGATGTGGAGTATTTGTCTCTCACTGTGTGTGATGTGGAGTATTTGTCACATTGTGTGATGTGGTGTATTTGTCACAGTGTGTGATGTGGAGTATTTGTCTCTCAGTGTGTGATGTGGAGTATTTGTCACAGTGTGTGATGTGGAGTATTTGTCACAGTGTGTGATGTGGAGTATTTGTCACAGTGTGTGATGTGGAGTACTTGTCACAGTGTGTGATGTGGAGTATTTGTCACAGTGTGTGATGTGGAGTATTTGTCTCAGTGTGTGATGTGGAGTATTTGTCTCAGTGTGTGACGTGGAGTATTTGTCACAGTGTGTGATGTGGAGTATTTGTCACAGTGTGTGATGTGGAGTATTTGTCTCTCAGTGTGTGATGTGGAGTATTTGTCTCTCAGTGTGTGATGTGGAGTATTTGTCTCAGTGTGTGATGTGGAGTATTTGTCTCAGTGTGTGATGTGGAGTATTTGTCTCAGTGTGTGATGTGGAGTATTTGTCACAGTGTGTGATGTGGAGTATTGGTCTCAGTGTGTGATGTGGAGTATTTGTCTCTCAGTGTGTGATGTGGAGTATTTGTCTCTCAGTGTGTGATGTGGTGTATTTGTCACAGTGTGTGATGTGGAGTATTTGTCTCAGTGTGTGATGTGGAGTATTTGTCTCAGTGTGTGACGTGGAGTATTTGTCACAGTGTGTGATGTGGAGTATTTGTCACAGTGTGTGATGTGGAGTATTTGTCTCTCAGTGTGTGATGTGGAGTATTTGTCTCTCAGTGTGTGATGTGGAGTATTTGTCACAGTGTGTGATGTGGAGTATTTGATACAGTGTGTGATGTGGAGTATTTGATACAGTGTGTGATGTGGAGTATTTGATACAGTGTGTGATGTGGAGTATTTGTCTCAGTGTGTGATGTGGAGTGTTTGATACAGTGTGTGATGTGGAGTATTTGATACAGTGTGTGATGTGGAGTATTTGATACAGTGTGTGATGTGGAGTATTTGTCACAGTGTGTGATGTGGAGTATTTGTCACAGTGTGTGATGTGGAGTATTTATCTCTCAGTGTGAGATGTGGAGTATTTGTCTCAGTGTGTGATGTGGAGTATTTGTCACAGTGTGTGATATGGGGTATTTGTCTCTCAGTGTGTGATGTGGAGTATTTGTCACAGTGTGTGATGTGGAGTATTTGTCTCTCAGTGTGTGATGTGGAGTATTTGTCACAGTGTGTGATGTGGAGTATTGGTCTCAGTGTGTGATGTGGTGTATTTGTGACAGTGTGTGATGTGGAGTATTTGTCACAGTGTGTGATGTGGTGTATTTGTGACAGTGTGTGATGTGGAGTATTTGTCTCAGTGTGTGATGTGGAGAATTTGTCACAGTGTGTGATGTGGAGTATTTGTCACAGTGTGTGATGTGGAGTATTTGTCACAGTGTGTGATGTGGAGGATTTGTCACAGTGTGTGATGTGGAGTATTTGTCACAGTGTGTGATGTGGTGTATTTGTCTCTTAGTGTGTGATGTGGAGTATTTGTCTCAGTGTGTGATGTGGAGTATTTGTCACAGTGTGTGATGTGGAGTATTTGTCACAGTGTGTGATGTGGAGTATTTGTCACAGTGTGTGATGTGGAGTATTTGTGACAGTGTGTGATGTGGAGTATTTGTCACAGTGTGTGATGTGGAGTATTTGTCTCAGTGTGTGATGTGGAGTATTTGTCTCAGTGTGTGATGTGGAGTATTTGTCACAGTGTGTGATGTGGAGTATTTGTCACAGTGTGTGATGTGGAGTATTTGTCACAGTGTGTGATGTGGTGTATTTGTCTCTCACTGTGTGTGATGTGGAGTATTTGTCACAGTGTGTGATGTGGAGTATTTGTCTCTCAGTGTGTGATGTGGAGTATTTGTCACAGTGTGTGATGTGGAGTATTTGTCTCAGTGTGTGATGTGGAGTATTTGTCACAGTGTGTGATGTGGAGTATTTGTCACAGTGTGTGATGTGGAGTATTTGTCACAGTGTGTGATGTGGAGTATTTGTCACAGTGTGTGATGTGGAGTGCTTGTCTCAGTGTGTGATGTGGAGTATTTGTCACAGTGTGTGATGTGGAGTATTTGTCACAGTGTGTGATGTGGAGTATTTGTCACAGTGTGTGATGTGGTGTATTTGTCTCTCAGTGTGTGATGTGGAGTATTTGTCTCTCAGTGTGTGATGTGGAGTATTTGTCTCTCAGTGTGTGATGTGGAGTATTTGTCTCTCAGTGTGTGATGTGGAGTATTTGTCACAGTGTGTGATGTGGAGTATTTGTCACAGTGTGTGATGTGGAGTATTTGTCACAGTGTGTGATGTGGAGTATTTGTCTCTCAGTGTGTGATGTGGAGTATTTGTCACAGTGTGTGATGTGGAGTATTTGTCTCAGTGTGTGATGTGGAGTATTTGTATCACAATGTGTGATGTGGAGTATTTGTCACAGTGTGTGATGTGGAGTATTAGTCACAGTGTGTGATGTGGAGTATTTGTCACAGTGTGTGATGTGGAGTATTTGTCTCTCACTGTGTGTTATGTGGAGCATTTGTGACAGTGTGTGATGTGGAGTATTTGTCACAGTGTGTGATGTGGAGTTTTTGTCTCTCAGTGTGTGATGTGGAGTATTTGTCACAGTGTGTGATGTGGAGTATTTGTCACAGTGTGTGATGTGGAGTATTTGTCTCTCAGTGTGTGATGTGGAGTATTTGTCACAGTGTGTGATGTGGAGTATTTGTCTCAGTGTGTGATGTGGAGTATTTGTCTCAGTGTGTGATGTGGAGTATTTGTCACAGTGTGTGATGTGGAGTATTTGATACAGTGTGTGATGTGGAGTATTTGTCACAGTGTGTGATGTGGAGTATTTGTGACAGTGTGTGATGTGGAGTATTTGTCACAGTGTTTGATGTGGAGTATTTGTCTCTCAGTGTGTGATGTGGAGTATTTGTCACAGTGTGTGATGTGGAGTATTTGTCACAGTGTGTGATGTGGAGTATTTGTCTCTCAGTGTGTGATGTGGAGTATTTGTCACAGTGTGTGATGTGGAGTATTTGTCTCAGTGTGTGATGTGGAGTATTAGTCTCAGTGTGTGATGTGGAGTATTTGTCTCTCAGTGTGTGATGTGGAGTATTTGTCACAGTGTGTGATGTGGAGTATTTGTCTCAGTGTGTGATGTGGAGTATTTGTGACAGGGTGTGATGTGGAGTATTTGTCACAGTGTGTGATGTGGAGTATTTGTCTCAGTGTGTGATGTGGAGTATTAGTCTCAGTGTGTGATGTGGAGTATTTGTCTCTCAGTGTGTGATGTGGAGTATTTGTCACAGTGTGTGATGTGGAGTATTTGTGACAGGGTGTGATGTGGAGTATTTGTCAGAGTGTGTGATGTGGAGTATTTGCCTCTCAGTGTGTGATGTGGAGTATTTGTGACAGTGTGTGATGTGGAGTATTTGTGACAGTGTGTGATGTGGAGTATTTGTCACAGTGTGTGATGTGGAGTATTTGTGACAGTGTGTGATGTGGAGTATTTGTCACAGTGTATGATGTGGAGTATTTGTCTCAGTGTGTGATGTGGAGTATTTGTCACAGTGTATGATGTGGAGTATTTGTCTCTCAGTGTGTGATGTGGAGTATTTGTCACAGTGTGTGATGTGGAGTATTTGTCACAGTGTGTGATGTGGAGTATTTGTAACTCAGTGTGTGATGTGGAGTATTTGTCTCTCAGTGTGTGATGTGGAGTATTTGTCTCAGTGTGCGATGTGGAGTATTTGTCTCTCCGTGTGTGATGTGGAGTATTTGTCTCTCAGTGTGTGATGTGGAGTATTTGTCACAGTGTGTGATGTGGAGTATTTGTGACAGTGTGTGATGTGGAGTATTTGTCACAGTGTGTGATGTGGAGTATTTGTCTCAGTGTGTGATGTGGAGTATTTGTCACAGTGTGTGATGTGGAGTATTTGTCACAGTGTGTGATGTGGAGTATTTGTCTCTCAGTGTGTGATGTGGAGTATTTGTCACAGTGTATGATGTGGAATATTTGTCTCTCACTGTGTGTGATGTGGAGTATTTGTCACAGTGTGTGATGTGGTGTATTTATCTCAGTGTGTGATGTGGAGTATTTGTCACAGTGTGTGATGTGGAGTATTTGTCACAGTGTGTGATGTGGAGTATTTGTCTCTCAGTGTGTGATGTGGAGTATTTGTCTCAGTGTGTGATGTGGAGTATTTGTCACAGTGTGTGATGTGGAGTATTTGTCTCAGTGTGTGATGTGGAGTATTTGTCACAGTGTGTGATGTGGAGTATTTGTCACAGTGTGTGATGTGGAGTATTTGTCTCACAGTGTGTGATGTGGAGTATTTGTCTCTCAGTGTGTGATGTGGAGTATTTGTCTCTCAGTGTGTGATGTGGAGTATTTGTCTCAGTGTGTGATGTGGAGTATTTGTCTCAGTGTGTGATGTGGAGTATTTGTCTCTCAGTGTGTGATGTGGAGTATTTGTCTCAGTGTGTGATGTGGAGTATTTGTCTCTCAGTGTGTGATGTGGAGTATTTGTCTCTCAGTGTGTGATGTGGAGTATTTGTCACAGTGTGTGATGTGGAGTATTTGTCTCAGTGTGTGATGTGGAGTATTTGTCTCTCAGTGTGTGATGTGGAGTATTTGTCTCTCAGTGTGTGATGTGGAGTATTTGTCTCTCAGTGTGTGATGTGGAGTATTTGTCTCTCAGTGTGTGATGTGGAGTATTTGTCACAGTGTGTGATGTGGAGTATTTGTCTCAGTGTGTGATGTGGAGTATTTGTCACAGTGTGTGATGTGGAGTATTTGTCACAGTGTGTGATGTGGAGTGCTTGTCTCAGTGTGTGATGTGGAGTATTTGTCACAGTGTGTGATGTGGAGTATTTGTCACAGTGTGTGATGTGGAGTATTTGTCACAGTGTGTGATGTGGTGTATTTGTCTCTCAGTGTGTGATGTGGAGTATTTGTCTCTCAGTGTGTGATGTGGAGTATTTGTCTCTCAGTGTGTGATGTGGAGTATTTGTCTCTCAGTGTGTGATGTGGAGTATTTGTCACAGTGTGTGATGTGGAGTATTTGTCACAGTGTGTGATGTGGAGTATTTGTCACAGTGTGTGATGTGGAGTATTTGTCTCTCAGTGTGTGATGTGGAGTATCTGTCACAGTGTGTGATGTGGAGTATTTGTCTCAGTGTGTGATGTGGAGTATTTGTATCACAATGTGTGATGTGGAGTATTTGTCACAGTGTGTGATGTGGAGTATTAGTCACAGTGTGTGATGTGGAGTATTTGTCACAGTGTGTGATGTGGAGTATTTGTCTCTCACTGTGTGTGATGTGGAGCATTTGTCACAGTGTGTGATGTGGAGTATTTGTCTCAGTGTGTGATGTGGAGTATTTGTCACAGTGTGTGATGTGGAGTATTTGTCACAGTGTGTGATGTGGAGTATTTGTCACAGTGTGTGATGTGGAGTATTTGTCTCTCACTGTGTGTGATGTGGAGTATTTGTCTCAGTGTGTGATGTGGAGTATTTGTCACAGTGTGTGATGTGGTGTATTTTTCACAGTGTGTGATGTGGAGTATTTGTCTCAGTGTGTGATGTGGAGTATTTGTCACAGTGTGTGATGTGGAGTATTTGTCACAGTGTGTGATGTGGAGTATTTGTCTCAGTGTGTGATGTGGAGTATTTGTCTCAGTGTGTGATGTGGAGTATTTGTCTCAGTGTGTGATGTGGAGTATTTGTGACAGTGTGTGATGTGGAGTATTTGTCACAGTGTGTGATGTGGAGTATTTGTCACAGTGTGTGATGTGGAGTATTTGTCACAGTGTGTGATGTGGAGTATTTGTCACAGTGTGTGATGTGGAGTATTTGTCACAGTGTGTGATGTGGAGTATTTGTCACAGTGTATGATGTGGAGTATTTGTCTCTCACTGTGTGTGATGTGGAGTATTTGTCACATTGTGTGATGTGGTGTATTTGTCACAGTGTGTGATGTGGAGTATTTGATACAGTGTGTGATGTGGAGTATTTGTCACAGTGTATGATGTGGAGTATTTGTCTCTCACTGTGTGTGATGTGGAGTATTTGTCACATTGTGTGATGTGGTGTATTTGTCACAGTGTGTGATGTGGAGTATTTGTCTCTCAGTGTGTGATGTGGAGTATTTGTCACAGTGTGTGATGTGGAGTATTTGTCACAGTGTGTGATGTGGAGTATTTGTCACAGTGTGTGATGTGGAGTACTTGTCACAGTGTGTGATGTGGAGTATTTGTCACAGTGTGTGATGTGGAGTATTTGTCTCAGTGTGTGATGTGGAGTATTTGTCTCAGTGTGTGACGTGGAGTATTTGTCACAGTGTGTGATGTGGAGTATTTGTCACAGTGTGTGATGTGGAGTATTTGTCTCTCAGTGTGTGATGTGGAGTATTTGTCTCTCAGTGTGTGATGTGGAGTATTTGTCTCAGTGTGTGATGTGGAGTATTTGTCTCAGTGTGTGATGTGGAGTATTTGTCTCAGTGTGTGATGTGGAGTATTTGTCACAGTGTGTGATGTGGAGTATTGGTCTCAGTGTGTGATGTGGAGTATTTGTCTCTCAGTGTGTGATGTGGAGTATTTGTCTCTCAGTGTGTGATGTGGTGTATTTGTCACAGTGTGTGATGTGGAGTATTTGTCTCAGTGTGTGATGTGGAGTATTTGTCTCAGTGTGTGACGTGGAGTATTTGTCACAGTGTGTGATGTGGAGTATTTGTCACAGTGTGTGATGTGGAGTATTTGTCTCTCAGTGTGTGATGTGGAGTATTTGTCTCTCAGTGTGTGATGTGGAGTATTTGTCACAGTGTGTGATGTGGAGTATTTGATACAGTGTGTGATGTGGAGTATTTGATACAGTGTGTGATGTGGAGTATTTGATACAGTGTGTGATGTGGAGTATTTGTCTCAGTGTGTGATGTGGAGTGTTTGATACAGTGTGTGATGTGGAGTATTTGATACAGTGTGTGATGTGGAGTATTTGATACAGTGTGTGATGTGGAGTATTTGTCACAGTGTGTGATGTGGAGTATTTGTCACAGTGTGTGATGTGGAGTATTTATCTCTCAGTGTGAGATGTGGAGTATTTGTCTCAGTGTGTGATGTGGAGTATTTGTCACAGTGTGTGATATGGGGTATTTGTCTCTCAGTGTGTGATGTGGAGTATTTGTCACAGTGTGTGATGTGGAGTATTTGTCTCTCAGTGTGTGATGTGGAGTATTTGTCACAGTGTGTGATGTGGAGTATTGGTCTCAGTGTGTGATGTGGTGTATTTGTGACAGTGTGTGATGTGGAGTATTTGTCACAGTGTGTGATGTGGTGTATTTGTGACAGTGTGTGATGTGGAGTATTTGTCTCAGTGTGTGATGTGGAGAATTTGTCACAGTGTGTGATGTGGAGTATTTGTCACAGTGTGTGATGTGGAGTATTTGTCACAGTGTGTGATGTGGAGGATTTGTCACAGTGTGTGATGTGGAGTATTTGTCACAGTGTGTGATGTGGTGTATTTGTCTCTTAGTGTGTGATGTGGAGTATTTGTCTCAGTGTGTGATGTGGAGTATTTGTCACAGTGTGTGATGTGGAGTATTTGTCACAGTGTGTGATGTGGAGTATTTGTCACAGTGTGTGATGTGGAGTATTTGTGACAGTGTGTGATGTGGAGTATTTGTCACAGTGTGTGATGTGGAGTATTTGTCTCAGTGTGTGATGTGGAGTATTTGTCTCAGTGTGTGATGTGGAGTATTTGTCACAGTGTGTGATGTGGAGTATTTGTCACAGTGTGTGATGTGGAGTATTTGTCACAGTGTGTGATGTGGTGTATTTGTCTCTCACTGTGTGTGATGTGGAGTATTTGTCACAGTGTGTGATGTGGTGTATTTGTCACAGTGTGTGATGTGGAGTATTTGTTAAAATGTGTGATGTGGAGTATTTGTCTCTCACTGTGTGTGATGTGGAGTATTTGTCACAGTGTGTGATGTGGAGTATTTGTCTCTCAGTGTGTGACGTGGAGTATTTGTCTCAGTGTGTGATGTGGAGTATTTGTCACAGTGTGTGATGTGGAGTATTTGTCTCAGTGTGTGATGTGGAGTATTTGTCACAGTGTGTGATGTGGAGTATTTGTCTCTCAGTGTGTGATGTGGAGTATTTGTCTCAGTGTGTGATGTGGAGTATTTGTCAAAGTGTGTGATGTGGTGTATTTGTCACAGTGTGTGATGTGGAGTATTTGTCACAGTGTGTGATGTGGAGTATTTGTCTCAGTGTGTGATGTGGAGTATTTGTCTCAGTGTGTGACGTGGAGTATTTGTCACAGTGTGTGATGTGGAGTATTTGTCTCAGTGTGTGATGTGGAGTATTTGTCACAGTGTGTGATGTGGAGTATTTGTCTCAGTGTGTGATGTGGAGTATTTGATACAGTGTGTGATGTGGAGTATTTGATACAGTGTGTGATGTGGAGTATTTGTCACAGTGTGTGATGTGGAGTATTGGTCTCAGTGTGTGATGTGGAGTATTTGATACAGTGTGTGATGTGGAGTATTGGTCTCAGTGTGTGATGTGGAGTATTGGTCTCAGTGTGTGATGTGGAGTATTTGTCTCTCAGTGTGTGATGTGGAGTATTGGTCTCAGTGTGTGATGTGGAGTATTTGTCTCACAGTGTGTGATGTGGAGTATTTGTCTCTCAGTGTGTGATGTGGAGTATTTGTCACAGTGTGTGATGTGGAGTATTTGTCTCAGTGTGTGATGTGGAGTATTTGTCTCAGTGTGTGACGTGGAGTATTTGTCACAGTGTGTGATGTGGAGTATTTGTCTCAGTGTGTGATGTGGAGTATTTGTCACAGTGTGTGATGTGGAGTATTTGTCTCAGTGTGTGATGTGGAGTATTTGATACAGTGTGTGATGTGGAGTATTTGATACAGTGTGTGATGTGGAGTATTTGTCACAGTGTGTGATGTGGAGTATTTGATACAGTGTGTGATGTGGAGTATTTGATACAGTGTGTGATGTGGAGTATTTGTCACAGTGTGTGATGTGGAGTATTGGTCTCAGTGTGTGATGTGGAGTATTTGATACAGTGTGTGATGTGGAGTATTGGTCTCAGTGTGTGATGTGGAGTATTTGTCTCAGTGTGTGATGTGGAGTATTTGTCTCTCAGTGTGTGATGTGGAGTATTGGTCTCAGTGTGTGATGTGGAGTATTTGTCTCACAGTGTGTGATGTGGAGTATTTGTCTCTCAGTGTGTGATGTGGAGTATTTGTCACAGTGTGTGATGTGGAGTATTTGTCTCAGTGTGTGATGTGGAGTATTTGTCTCAGTGTGTGACGTGGAGTATTTGTCACAGTGTGTGATGTGGAGTATTTGTCTCAGTGTGTGATGTGGAGTATTTGTCACAGTGTGTGATGTGGAGTATTTGTCTCAGTGTGTGATGTGGAGTATTTGATACAGTGTGTGATGTGGAGTATTTGTCACAGTGTGTGATGTGGAGTATTTGATACAGTGTGTGATGTGGAGTATTTGATACAGTGTGTGATGTGGAGTATTTGTCACAGTGTGTGATGTGGAGTATTGGTCTCAGTGTGTGATGTGGAGTATTTGATACAGTGTGTGATGTGGAGTATTGGTCTCAGTGTGTGATGTGGAGTATTGGTCTCAGTGTGTGATGTGGAGTATTTGTCTCTCAGTGTGTGATGTGTAGTATTGGTCTCAGTGTGTGATGTGGAGTATTTGTCTCACAGTGTGTGATGTGGAGTATTTGTCTCTCAGTGTGTGATGTGGAGTATTGGTCTCTCAGTGTGTGATGTGGAGTATTTGTCACAGTGTGTGATGTGGAGTATTTGTCACAGTGTGTGATGTGGAGTATTTGTCTCAGTGTGTGATGTGGAGTATTTGTCACAGTGTGTGATGTGGAGTATTTGTCACAGTGTGTGATCTGGAGTATTTGTGACAGTGTGTGATGTGGAGTATTTGTCACAGTGTATGATGTGGAGTATTTGTCACAGTGTGTGATGTGGAGTATTTGTCTCTCAGTGTGTGATGTGGAGTATTTGTCTCTCAGTGTGTGATGTGGAGTATTTGTCACATTGTGTGATGTGGTGTATTTGTCACAGTGTGTGATGTGGAGTATTTGTCTCTCAGTGTGTGATGTGGAGTATTTGTCACAGTGTGTGATGTGGAGTATTTGTCACAGTGTGTGATGTGGCGTATTTGTCACAGTGTGTGATGTGGAGTATTTGTCACAGTGTGTGATGTGGAGTATTTGTCACAGTGTGTGATGTGGAGTATTTGTCTCAGTGTGTGATGTGGAGTATTTGTCTCAGTGTGTGACGTGGAGTATTTGTCACAGTGTGTGATGTGGAGTATTTGTCACAGTGTGTGATGTGGAGTATTTGTCTCTCAGTGTGTGATGTGGAGTATTTGTCTCTCAGTGTGTGATGTGGAGTATTTGTCTCAGTGTGTGATGTGGAGTATTTGTCTCAGTGTGTGATGTGGAGTATTTGTCACAGTGTGTGATGTGGAGTATTTGTCACAGTGTGTGATGTGGAGTATTGGTCTCAATGTGTGATGTGGAGTATTTGTCTCTCAGTGTGTGATGTGGAGTATTTGTCTCTCAGTGTGTGATGTGGTGTATTTGTCACAGTGTGTGATGTGGAGTATTTGTCTCAGTGTGTGATGTGGAGTATTTGTCTCAGTGTGTGACGTGGAGTATTTGTCACAGTGTGTGATGTGGAGTATTTGTCACAGTGTGTGATGTGGAGTATTTGTCTCTCAGTGTGTGATGTGGAGTATTTGTCTCTCAGTGTGTGATGTGGAGTATTTGTCACAGTGTGTGATGTGGAGTATTTGATACAGTGTGTGATGTGGAGTATTTGATACAGTGTGTGATGTGGAGTATTTGATACAGTGTGTGATGTGGAGTATTTGATACAGTGTGTGATGTGGAGTATTTGATACAGTGTGTGATGTGGAGTATTTGTCACAGTGTGTGATGTGGAGTATTTGTCACAGTGTGTGATGTGGAGTATTTATCTCTCAGTGTGTGATGTGGAGTATTTGTCTCAGTGTGTGATGTGGAGTATTTGTCACAGTGTGTGATATGGGGTATTTGTCTCTCAGTGTGTGATGTGGAGTATTTGTCACAGTGTGTGATGTGGAGTATTTGTCTCTCAGTGTGTGATGTGGAGTATTTGTCACAGTGTGTGATGTGGAGTATTGGTCTCAGTGTGTGATGTGGAGTATTTGTCACAGTGTGTGATGTGGAGTATTTGTCACAGTGTGTGATGTGGTGTATTTGTGACAGTGTGTGATGTGGAGTATTTGTCTCAGTGTGTGATGTGGAGTATTTGTCACAGTGTGTGATGTGGAGTATTTGTCACAGTGTGTGATGTGGAGTATTTGTCACAGTGTGTGATGTGGAGGATTTGTCACAGTGTGTGATGTGGAGTATTTGTCACAGTGTGTGATGTGGAGTATTTGTCTCTCAGTGTGTGACGTGGAGTATTTGTCACAGTGTGTGATGTGGAGTATTGGTCTCAGTGTGTGATGTGGTGTATTTGTGACAGTGTGTGATGTGGAGTATTTGTCACAGTGTGTGATGTGGAGTATTTGTCACAGTGTGTGTTGTGGAGTATTTGTCACAGTGTGTGATATGGGGTATTTGTCTCTCAGTGTGTGATGTGGAGTATTTGTCTCTCAGTGTGTGATGTGGAGTATTTGTCACAGTGTGTGATGTGGAGTATTTGTCTCTCAGTGTGTGATGTGGAGTATTTGTCACAGTGTGTGATGTGAAGTATTTGTCTCGCAGTGTGTGATGTGGAGTATTTGTCACAGTGTGTGACGTGGAGTATTTGTCACAGTGTGTGATGTGGAGTATTGGTCTCAGTGTGTGATGTGGTGTATTTGTGACAGTGTGTGATGTGGAGTATTTGTCACAGTGTGTGATGTGGAGTATTTGTCACAGTGTGTGATGTGGAGTATTTGTCACAGTGTGTGATGTGGAGTATTTGTCTCTCAGTGTGTGATGTGGAGTATTTGTCACAGTGTGTGATGTGAAGTATTTGTCTCTCAGTGTGTGATGTGGAGTATTTGTCTCTCAGTGTGTGATGTGGAGTATTTGTCACAGTGTGTGATGTGGAGTATTTGTCTCTCAGTGTGTGATGTGGAGTATTTGTCACAGTGTGTCATGTGGAGTATTTGTGTCTCAGTGTGTGATGTGGAGTATTTGTCACAGTGTGTGATGTGGAGTATTTGTGACAGTGTGTGATGTGGAGTATTTGTCACAGTGTGTGATGTGGAGTATTTGTCTCTCAGTGTGTGATGTGGAGTATTTGTCACAGTGTGTGATGTGGAGTGTTTGTCTCAGTGTGTGATGTGGTGTATTTGTCTCTCAGTGTGTGATGTGGAGTATTTGTCTCAGTGTGTGATGTGGAGTATTTGTCACAGTGTGTGATGTGGAGTATTTGTCACAGTGTGTGATGTGGAGTATTTGTCACAGTGTGTGATGTGGAGTATTTGTGACAGTGTGTGATGTGGAGTATTTGTCACAGTGTGTGATGTGGAGTATTTGTCTCAGTGTGTGATGTGGAGTATTTGTCTCAGTGTGTGATGTGGAGTATTTGTCACAGTGTGTGATGTGGAGTATTTGTCACAGTGTGTGATGTGGAGTATTTGTCACAGTGTGTGATGTGGTGTATTTGTCTCTCACTGTGTGTGATGTGGAGTATTTGTCACAGTGTGTGATGTGGTGTATTTGTCACAGTGTGTGATGTGGAGTATTTGTTAAAATGTGTGATGTGGAGTATTTGTCTCTCACTGTGTGTGATGTGGAGTATTTGTCACAGTGTGTGATGTGGAGTATTTGTCTCTCAGTGTGTGATGTGGAGTATTTGTCTCAGTGTGTGATGTGGAGTATTTGTCACAGTGTGTGATGTGGAGTATTTGTCTCAGTGTGTGATGTGGAGTATTTGTCACAGTGTGTGATGTGGAGTATTTGTCTCTCAGTGTGTGATGTGGAGTATTTGTCTCAGTGTGTGATGTGGAGTATTTGTCACAGTGTGTGATGTGGTGTATTTGTCACAGTGTGTGATGTGGAGTATTTGTCTCTCAGTGTGTGATGTGGAGTATTTGTCACAGTGTGTGATGTGGAGTATTTGTCTCAGTGTGTGATGTGGAGTATTTGTCTCAGTGTGTGACGTGGAGTATTTGTCACAGTGTGTGATGTGGAGTATTTGTCTCAGTGTGTGATGTGGAGTATTTGTCACAGTGTGTGATGTGGAGTATTTGTCTCAGTGTGTGATGTGGAGTATTTGATACAGTGTGTGATGTGGAGTATTTGATACAGTGTGTGATGTGGAGTATTTGTCACAGTGTGTGATGTGGAGTATTGGTCTCAGTGTGTGATGTGGAGTATTTGATACAGTGTGTGATGTGGAGTATTGGTCTCAGTGTGTGATGTGGAGTATTGGTCTCAGTGTGTGATGTGGAGTATTTGTCTCTCAGTGTGTGATGTGGAGTATTGGTCTCAGTGTGTGATGTGGAGTATTTGTCTCACAGTGTGTGATGTGGAGTATTTGTCTCTCAGTGTGTGATGTGGAGTATTTGTCACAGTGTGTGATGTGGAGTATTTGTCTCAGTGTGTGATGTGGAGTATTTGTCTCAGTGTGTGACGTGGAGTATTTGTCACAGTGTGTGATGTGGAGTATTTGTCTCAGTGTGTGATGTGGAGTATTTGTCACAGTGTGTGATGTGGAGTATTTGTCTCAGTGTGTGATGTGGAGTATTTGATACAGTGTGTGATGTGGAGTATTTGTCACAGTGTGTGATGTGGAGTATTTGTCACAGTGTGTGATGTGGAGTATTTGTCTCAGTGTGTGATGTGGAGTATTTGTCTCAGTGTGTGACGTGGAGTATTTGTCACAGTGTGTGATGTGGAGTATTTGTCACAGTGTGTGATGTGGAGTATTTGTCTCTCAGTGTGTGATGTGGAGTATTTGTCTCTCAGTGTGTGATGTGGAGTATTTGTCTCAGTGTGTGATGTGGAGTATTTGTCTCAGTGTGTGATGTGGAGTATTTGTCTCAGTGTGTGATGTGGAGTATTTGTCACAGTGTGTGATGTGGAGTATTGGTCTCAATGTGTGATGTGGAGTATTTGTCTCTCAGTGTGTGATGTGGAGTATTTGTCTCTCAGTGTGTGATGTGGTGTATTTGTCACAGTGTGTGATGTGGAGTATTTGTCTCAGTGTGTGATGTGGAGTATTTGTCTCAGTGTGTGACGTGGAGTATTTGTCACAGTGTGTGATGTGGAGTATTTGTCACAGTGTGTGATGTGGAGTATTTGTCTCTCAGTGTGTGATGTGGAGTATTTGTCTCTCAGTGTGTGATGTGGAGTATTTGTCACAGTGTGTGATGTGGAGTATTTGATACAGTGTGTGATGTGGAGTATTTGATACAGTGTGTGATGTGGAGTATTTGATACAGTGTGTGATGTGGAGTATTTGTCTCTCAGTGTGTGATGTGGAGTATTTGTCACAGTGTGTGATGTGGAGTATTTGTCACAGTGTGTGATGTGGAGTATTTGTCACAGTGTGTGATGTGGAGTATTTGTGACAGTGTGTGATGTGGTGTATTTGTGACAGTGTGTGATGTGGAGTATTTGTCTCAGTGTGTGATGTGGAGTATTTGTCACAGTGTGTGATGTGGAGTATTTGTCACAGTGTGTGATGTGGAGTATTTGTCACAGTGTGTGATGTGGAGTATTTGTCTCTCAGTGTGTGATGTGGAGTATTTGTCACAGTGTGTGACGTGGAGTATTTGTCACAGTGTGTGATGTGGAGTATTTGTCACAGTGTGTGATGTGGAGTATTTGTCACAGTGTGTGATGTGGAGTATTTGTCTCTCAGTGTGTGATGTGGAGTATTTGTCTCTCAGTGTGTGATGTGGAGTATTTGTCACAGTGTGTGATGTGGAGTATTTGTCTCTCAGTGTGTGATGTGGAGTATTTGTCACAGTGTGTGATGTGGAGTATTTGTCTCTGTGTGTGCTGTGGAGTATTTGTCTCTCAGTGTGTGATGTGGAGTATTTGTCTCTCAGTGTGTGAAGTTGGGTATTTATCTCTCAGTGTGTGATGTGGAGTATTTGTCACAGTGTGTGATGTGGAGTATTTGTCTCAGTGTGTGATGTGGAGTATTTGTCACAGTGTGTGATGTGGAGTATTTGTGACAGTGTGTGATGTGGAGTATTTGTCACAGTGTGTGATGTGGAGTATTTGTCTCTCAGTGTGTGATGTGGAGTATTTGTCACAGTGTGTGATGTGGAGTATTTGTGACAGTGTGTGATGTGGAGTATTTGTCACAGTGTGTGATGTGGAGTATTTGTCTCTCAGTGTGTGATGTGGAGTATTTGTCACAGTGTGTGATGTGGAGTTTTTGTCTCAGTGTGTGATGTGGTGTATTTGTCTCTCAGTGTGTGATGTGGAGAATTTGTCTCAGTGTGTGATGTGGAGTATTTGTCACAGTGTGTGATGTGGAGTATTTGTCTCTCAGTGTGTGATGTGGAGTATTTGTCACAGTGTGTGATGTGGAGTATTTGTCACAGTGTGTGATGTGGAGTATTTGTCTCTCAGTGTGTGACGTGGAGTATTTGTCACAGTGTGTGATGTGGTGTATTTGTCACAGTGTGTGATGTGGAGTATTTGTCTCTCAGTGTGTGATGTGGAGTATTTGTCTCAGTGTGTGATGTGGAGTAGTTGTCACAGTGTGTGATGTGGAGTATTTGTCACAGTGTGTGATGTGGAGTATTTGTCTCTCAGTGTGTGACGTGGAGTATTTGTCACAGTGTGTGATGTGGAGTATTTGTCACAGTGTGTGATGTGGAGTATTTGTCACAGTGTGTGATGTGGAGTATTTGTCACAGTGTGTGATGTGGAGTATTAGCACAGTGTGTGATGTTGAGTATTTGTCACAGTGTGTGATGTGGAGTATTTGTCTCAGTGTGTGATGTGGAGTATTTGTCTCAGTGTGTTATGTGGAGTATTTGTCACAGTGTGTGATGTGGAGTATTTGTCTCTCAGTGTGTGATGTGGAGTATTTGTCACAGTGTGTGATGTGGAGTATTTGTCACAGTGCGTGATGTGGAGTATTTGTCTCAGTGTGTGATGTGGAGTATTTTTCACAGTGTGCGATGTGGAGTATTTGTCAAAGTGTGGGATGTGGAGTATTTGTCTCAGTGTGTGATGTCGAGTATTTGTCACAGTGTGTGATGTGGAGTATTTGATACAGTGTGTGATGTGGAGTATTTGATACAGTGTGTGATGTGGAGTATTTGTCACAGTGTGTGATGTGGAGTATTTGACACAGTGTGTGATGTGGAGTATTTGATACAGTGTGTGATGTGGATTATTTGATACAGTGTGTGATGTGGAGTATTTGTCACAGTGTGTGATGTGGAGTATTGGTCTCAGTGTGTGATGTGGAGTATTTGATACAGTGTGTGAAGTGGAGTATTGGTCTCAGTGTGTGATGTGGAGTATTTGTCACAGTGTGTGATGTGGAGTATTTGTCTCAGTGTGTGATGTGGAGTATTTGTCACAGTGTGTGATATGGAGTATTTGTCTCTCAGTGTGTGATGTGGAGTATTTGTCACAGTGTGTGATGTGGAGTATTTGTCTCTCAGTGTGTGATGTGGAGTATTTGTCACAGTGTGTGATGTGGAGTGCTTGTCTCAGTGTGTGATGTGGTGTATTTGTCTCTCAGTGTGTGATGTGGTGTATTTGTCACAGTGTGTGATGTGGAGTATTTGTCACAGTGTGTGATGTGGAGTATTTGTCTCTCAGTGTGTGATGTGGAGTATTTGTCACAGTGTGTGATGTGGAGTATTTGTCACAGTGTGTGATGTGGAGTATTTGTCTCTCAGTGTGTGATGTGGAGTATTTGTCTCAGTGTGTGATGTGGTGTATTTGTCACAGTGTGTGATGTGGAGTATTTGTCTCAGTGTGTGATGTGGAGTATTTGTCACAGTGTGTGATGTGGAGTATTTGTCTCAGTGTGTGATGTGGAGTATTTGTCACAGTGTGTGATGTGGAGTGCTTGTCTCAGTGTGTGATGTGGTGTATTTGTCTCTCAGTGTGTGATGTGGAGTATTTGTCTCAGTGTGTGATGTGGAGTATTTGTCACAGTGTGTGATGTGGAGTATTTGTCTCAGTGTGTGATGTGGAGTATTTGTCACAGTGCGTGATGTGGAGTATTTGTCTCTCAGTGTGTGGTGTGGTGTATTTGTCACAGAGTGTGATGTGGAGTATTTGTCACAGTGTGTGATGTGGAGTATTTGTGACAGTGTGTGATGTGGAGTATTTGTCACAGTGTGTGATGTGGTGTATTTGTCACAGTGTGTGATGTGGAGTATTTGTCTCTCAGTGTGTGATGTGGAGTATTTGTGACAGTGTGTGATGTGGAGTATTTGTCACAGTGTGTGATGTGGTGTATTTGTAACAGTGTGTGATGTGGAGTATTTGTCACAGTGTATGATGTGGAGTATTTGTCTCTCACTGTGTGTGATGTGGAGTATTTGTCACAGTGTGTGATGTGGAGTATTTGTCACAGTGTGTAATGTGGAGTATTTGTCTCTCAGTGTGTGATGTGGAGTATTTGTCACAGTGTGTGATGTGGAGTATTTGTCTCAGTGTGTGATGTGGAGTATTTGTCTCTCAGTGTGTGATGTGGAGTATTTGTCTCTCAGTGTGTGATGTGGAGTATTTGTCACAGTGTGTGATGTGGAGTATTTGATACAGTGTGTGATGTGGAGTATTTGATACAGTGTGTGATGTGGAGTATTTGTCTCAGTGTGTGATGTGGAGTATTTGTCACAGTGTGTGATGTGGAGTATTTGTCACAGTGTGTGATGTGGAGTATTTGATACAGTGTGTGATGTGGAGTATTTGATACAGTGTGTGATGTGGAGTATTTCCCACAGTGTGAGATGTGGAGTATTTGTCACAGTGTGTGATGTGGAGTATTGGTCTCAGTGTGTGATGTGGAGTATTTGATACAGTGTGTGATGTGGAGTATTGGTCTCAGTGTGTGATGTGGAGTATTGGTCTCAGTGTGTGATGTGGAGTATTTGTCACAGTGTGTGATGTGGAGTATTTGTCACAGTGTGTGATGTGGAGTATTTGTCTCAGTGTGTGATGTGGAGTATTTGTCACAGTGTGTGATATGGGGTATTTGTCTCTCAGTGTGTGATGTGGAGTATTTGTCACAGTGTGTGATGTGGAGTATTTGTCTCTCAGTGTGTGATGTGGAGTATTTGTCACAGTGTGTGATGTGGAGTATTTGTCTCTCAGTGTGTGATGTGGAGTATTGGTCTCAGTGTGTGATGTGGAGTATTTGTGACAGTGTGTGATGTGGAGTATTTGTCTCTCAGTGTGTGATGTGGAGTATTTGTCTCTCAGTGTGTGATGTGGTGTATTTGTGACAGTGTGTGATGTGGAGTATTTGTCTCTCAGTGTGTGATGTGGAGTATTTGTCACAGTGTGTGATGTGGAGTATTGGTCTCAGTGTGTGATGTGGTGTATTTGTGACAGTGTCTGATGTGGAGTATTTGTCACAGTGTGTGATGTGGAGTATTGGTCTCAGTGTGTGATGTGGAGTATTTGTCACAGTGTGTGATGTGGAGTATTTGTCACAGTGTGTGATGTGGAGTATTTGTCACAGTGTGTGATGTGGAGTATTTGTCACAGTGTGTGATGTGGAGTATTTGTGACAGTGTGTGATGTGGTGTATTTGTGACAGTGTGTGATGTGGAGTATTTGTCTCAGTGTGTGATGTGGAGTATTTGTCACAGTGTGTGATGTGGAGTATTTGTCACAGTGTGTGATGTGGAGTATTTGTCACAGTGTGTGATGTGGAGTATTTGTCTCTCAGTGTGTGATGTGGAGTATTTGTCACAGTGTGTGACGTGGAGTATTTGTCACAGTGTGTGATGTGGAGTATTTGTCACAGTGTGTGATGTGGAGTATTTGTCACAGTGTGTGATGTGGAGTATTTGTCTCTCAGTGTGTGATGTGGAGTATTTGTCTCTCAGTGTGTGATGTGGAGTATTTGTCACAGTGTGTGATGTGGAGTATTTGTCTCTCAGTGTGTGATGTGGAGTATTTGTCACAGTGTGTGATGTGGAGTATTTGTCTCTGTGTGTGCTGTGGAGTATTTGTCTCTCAGTGTGTGATGTGGAGTATTTGTCTCTCAGTGTGTGAAGTTGGGTATTTATCTCTCAGTGTGTGATGTGGAGTATTTGTCACAGTGTGTGATGTGGAGTATTTGTCTCAGTGTGTGATGTGGAGTATTTGTCACAGTGTGTGATGTGGAGTATTTGTGACAGTGTGTGATGTGGAGTATTTGTCACAGTGTGTGATGTGGAGTATTTGTCTCTCAGTGTGTGATGTGGAGTATTTGTCACAGTGTGTGATGTGGAGTATTTGTGACAGTGTGTGATGTGGAGTATTTGTCACAGTGTGTGATGTGGAGTATTTGTCTCTCAGTGTGTGATGTGGAGTATTTGTCACAGTGTGTGATGTGGAGTATTTGTCACAGTGTGTGATGTGGAGTATTTGTCTCAGTGTGTGATGTGGAGTATTTGTCTCAGTGTGTGATGTGGAGTATTTGTCACAGTGTGTGATGTGGAGTATTTGTCTCTCAGTGTGTGACGTGGAGTATTTGTCACAGTGTGTGATGTGGTGTATTTGTCACAGTGTGTGATGTGGAGTATTTGTCTCTCAGTGTGTGATGTGGAGTATTTGTCTCAGTGTGTGATGTGGAGTAGTTGTCACAGTGTGTGATGTGGAGTATTTGTCACAGTGTGTGATGTGGAGTATTTGTCTCTCAGCGTGTGACGTGGAGTATTTGTCACAGTGTGTGATGTGGAGTATTTGTCACAGTGTGTGATGTGGAGTATTTGTCACAGTGTGTGATGTGGAGTATTTGTCACAGTGTGTGATGTGGAGTATTAGCACAGTGTGTGATGTTGAGTATTTGTCACAGTGTGTGATGTGGAGTATTTGTCTCAGTGTGTGATGTGGAGTATTTGTCTCAGTGTGTGATGTGGAGTATTTGTCACAGTGTGTGATGTGGAGTATTTGTCTCTCAGTGTGTGATGTGGAGTATTTGTCACAGTGTGTGATGTGGAGTATTTGTCACAGTGCGTGATGTGGAGTATTTGTCTCAGTGTGTGATGTGGAGTATTTGTCACAGTGTGCGATGTGGAGTATTTGTCAAAGTGTGTGATGTGGAGTATTTGTCTCAGTGTGTGATGTCGAGTATTTGTCACAGTGTGTGATGTGGAGTATTTGATACAGTGTGTGATGTGGAGTATTTGATACAGTGTGTGATGTGGAGTATTTGTCACAGTGTGTGATGTGGAGTATTTGACACAGTGTGTGATGTGGAGTATTTGATACAGTGTGTGATGTGGATTATTTGATACAGTGTGTGATGTGGAGTATTTGTCACAGTGTGTGATGTGGAGTATTGGTCTCAGTGTGTGATGTGGAGTATTTGATACAGTGTGTGATGTGGAGTATTGGTCTCAGTGTGTGATGTGGAGTATTTGTCACAGTGTGTGATGTGGAGTATTTGTCTCAGTGTGTGATGTGGAGTATTTGTCACAGTGTGTGATATGGAGTATTTGTCTCTCAGTGTGTGATGTGGAGTATTTGTCACAGTGTGTGATGTGGAGTATTTGTCTCTCAGTGTGTGATGTGGAGTATTTGTCACAGTGTGTGATGTGGAGTATTTGTCTCTCAGTGTGTGATGTGGAGAATTGGTCTCAGTGTGTGATGTGGAGTATTTGTCTCTCAGTGTGTGATGTGGAGTATTGGTCTCAGTGTGTGATGTGGAGTATTTGTGACAGTGTGTGATGTGGAGTATTTGTCTCTCAGTGTGTGATGTGGAGTATTTGTCTCTCAGTGTGTGATGTGGTGTATTTGTGACAGTGTGTGATGTGGAGTATTTGTCTCTCAGTGTGTGATGTGGAGTATTTGTCACAGTGTGTGATGTGGAGTATTTGTCTCTCAGTGTGTGATGTGGAGTATTGTTCTCAGTGTGTGATGTGGAGTATTGGTCTCAGTGTGTGATGTGGTGTATTTGTGACAGTGTGTGATGTGGAGTATTTGTCTCTCAGTGTGTGATGTGGTGTATTTGTCACAGTGTGTGATGTGGTGTATTTGTCTCTCAGTGTGTGATGTGGTGTATTTGTGACAGTGTGTGATGTGGAGTATTTGTCTCTCAGTGTGTGATGTGGTGTATTTGTCACAGTGTGTGATGTGGTGTATTTGTCTCTCAGTGTGTGATGTGGTGTATTTGTCACAGTGTGTGATGTGGTGTATTTGTGACAGTGTGTGATGTGGAGTATTTGTCTCAGTGTGTGATGTGGAGTATTGTTCTCAGTGTGTGATGTGGTGAATTTGTGACAGTGTGTGATGTGGAGTATTTGATACAGTGTGTGATGTGGAGTATTTGATACAGTGTGTGATGTGGAGTATTTGATACAGTGTGTGATGTGGAGTATTTGATACAGTGTGTGATGTGGAGTATTTGTCACAGTGTGTGATGTGGAGTATTTGTCTCAGTGTGTGATGTGGAGTATTGTTCTCAGTGTGTGATGTGGTGAATTTGTGACAGTGTGTGATGTGGAGTATTTGTCACAGTGTGTGATGTGGAGTATTTGATACAGTGTGTGATGTGGAGTATTTGATACAGTGTGTGATGTGGAGTATTGGTCTCAGTGTGATATGTGGAGTATTAGTCACAGTGTGTGATGTGGAGTATTAGTCACAGTGTGTGATGTGGAGTATTTGTCACAGTGTGTGATATGGAGTATTTGTCTCTCAGTGTGTGATGTGGAGTATTTGTCACAGTGTGTGATGTGGAGTATTTGTCACAGTGTGTGATATGGAGTATTTGTCTCTCAGTGTGTGATGTGGAGTATTTGTAACAGTGTGTGATATGGAGTATTTGTCTCTCAGTGTGTGATGTGGAGTATTTGTCACAGTGTGTGATGTGGAGTATTTGTCCCTCAGTGTGTGATGTGGTGTATTTGTGACAGTGTGTGATGTGGAGTATTTGTCTCTCAGTGTGTGATGTGGAGTATTTGTCCCTCAGTGTGTGATGTGGTGTATTTGTGACAGTGTGTGATGTGGAGTATTTGTCACAGTGTGTGATGTGGAGTATTTATCTCTCAGTGTGTGATGTGGAGTATTTGTCTCTCAGTGTGTGATGTGGTGTATTTGTGACAGTGTGTGATGTGGAGTATTGGTCTCAGTGTGTGATGTGGAGTATTTGTCACAGTGTGTGATGTGGAGTATTTGTCACAGTGTGTGATGTGGAGTATTGGTCTCAGTGTGTGATGTGGAGTATTTGTCTCAGTGTGTGATGTGGTGTATTTGTCACAGTGTGTGATGTGGAGTATTTGTCTCTCAGTGTGTGATGTGGAGTATTTGTCTCTCAGTGTGTGATGTGGAGTATTTGTCTCTCAGTGTGTGATGTGGAGTATTTGTCTCAGTGTGTGATGTGGAGTATTTGTCACAGTGTGTGATGTGGAGTATTTGTCACAGTGTGTGATGTGGAGTATTTGTCACAGTGTGTGATGTGGAGTATTGGTCTCAGTGTGTGATGTGGTGTATTTGTCTCAGTGTGTGATGTGGAGTATTTGTCTCTCAGTGTGTGATGTGGAGTATTTGTCACAGTGTGTGATGTGGAGTATTGGTCTCAGTGTGTGATGTGGTGTATTTGTCACAGTGTGTGATGTGGAGTATTGGTCTCAGTGTGTGATGTGGTGTATTTGTCACAGTGTGTGATGTGGAGTATTTGTCACAGTGTGTGATGTGGAGTATTTGTCTCTCAGTGTGAGATGTGGAGTATTTGTCTCTCAGTGTGTGATGTGGAGTATTTGTCACAGTGTGTGATGTGGAGTATTTGTCACAGTGTGTGATGTGGAGTATTTGTCTCTCAGTGTGTGATGTGGAGTATTTGTCTCTCAGTGTGTGATGTGGAGTATTTGTCACAGTGTGTGATGTGGAGTATTTGTCTCAGTGTGTGATGTGGAGTATTTGTCACAGTGTGTGATATGGAGTATTTGTCTCTCAGTGTGTGATGTGGAGTATTTGTCACAGTGTGTGATATGGAGTATTTGTCTCTCAGTGTGTGATGTGGAGTATTTGTCACAGTGTGTGATGTGGAGTATTTGTCTCTCAGTGTGTGATGTGGAGTATTTGTCACAGTGTGTGATGTGGAGTATTAGTCACAGTGTGTGATGTGGAGTATTTGTCTCAGTGTGTGATGTGGAGTATTTGTCACAGTGTGTGATATGGAGTATTTGTCTCTCAGTGTGTGATGTGGAGTATTTGTCACAGTGTGTGATGTGGAGTATTTGTCTCTCAGTGGGTGATGTGGAGTATTTGTCACAGTGTGTGATGTGGAGTATTTGTCTCTCAGTGTGTGATGTGGAGTATTTGTCACAGTGTGTGATGTGGAGTATTTGTCACAGTGCGTGATGTGGAGTATTTGTCTCAGTGTGTGATGTGGAGTATTTGTCACAGTGTGCGATGTGGAGTATTTGTCAAAGTGTGTGATGTGGAGTATTTGTCTCAGTGTGTGATGTCGAGTATTTGTCACAGTGTGTGATGTGGAGTATTTGATACAGTGTGTGATGTGGAGTATTTGATACAGTGTGTGATGTGGAGTATTTGTCACAGTGTGTGATGTGGAGTATTTGACACAGTGTGTGATGTGGAGTATTTGATACAGTGTGTGATGTGGATTATTTGATACAGTGTGTGATGTGGAGTATTTGTCACAGTGTGTGATGTGGAGTATTGGTCTCAGTGTGTGATGTGGAGTATTTGATACAGTGTGTGATGTGGAGTATTGGTCTCAGTGTGTGATGTGGAGTATTTGTCACAGTGTGTGATGTGGAGTATTTGTCTCAGTGTGTGATGTGGAGTATTTGTCACAGTGTGTGATATGGAGTATTTGTCTCTCAGTGTGTGATGTGGAGTATTTGTCACAGTGTGTGATGTGGAGTATTTGTCTCTCAGTGTGTGATGTGGAGTATTTGTCACAGTGTGTGATGTGGAGTATTTGTCTCTCAGTGTGTGATGTGGAGAATTGGTCTCAGTGTGTGATGTGGAGTATTTGTCTCTCAGTGTGTGATGTGGAGTATTGGTCTCAGTGTGTGATGTGGAGTATTTGTGACAGTGTGTGATGTGGAGTATTTGTCTCTCAGTGTGTGATGTGGAGTATTTGTCTCTCAGTGTGTGATGTGGTGTATTTGTGACAGTGTGTGATGTGGAGTATTTGTCTCTCAGTGTGTGATGTGGAGTATTTGTCACAGTGTGTGATGTGGAGTATTTGTCTCTCAGTGTGTGATGTGGAGTATTGTTCTCAGTGTGTGATGTGGAGTATTGGTCTCAGTGTGTGATGTGGTGTATTTGTGACAGTGTGTGATGTGGAGTATTTGTCTCTCAGTGTGTGATGTGGTGTATTTGTCACAGTGTGTGATGTGGTGTATTTGTCTCTCAGTGTGTGATGTGGTGTATTTGTGACAGTGTGTGATGTGGAGTATTTGTCTCTCAGTGTGTGATGTGGTGTATTTGTCACAGTGTGTGATGTGGTGTATTTGTCTCTCAGTGTGTGATGTGGTGTATTTGTCACAGTGTGTGATGTGGTGTATTTGTGACAGTGTGTGATGTGGAGTATTTGTCTCAGTGTGTGATGTGGAGTATTGTTCTCAGTGTGTGATGTGGTGAATTTGTGACAGTGTGTGATGTGGAGTATTTGATACAGTGTGTGATGTGGAGTATTTGATACAGTGTGTGATGTGGAGTATTTGATACAGTGTGTGATGTGGAGTATTTGATACAGTGTGTGATGTGGAGTATTTGTCACAGTGTGTGATGTGGAGTATTTGTCTCAGTGTGTGATGTGGAGTATTGTTCTCAGTGTGTGATGTGGTGAATTTGTGACAGTGTGTGATGTGGAGTATTTGTCACAGTGTGTGATGTGGAGTATTTGATACAGTGTGTGATGTGGAGTATTTGATACAGTGTGTGATGTGGAGTATTGGTCTCAGTGTGATATGTGGAGTATTAGTCACAGTGTGTGATGTGGAGTATTAGTCACAGTGTGTGATGTGGAGTATTTGTCACAGTGTGTGATATGGAGTATTTGTCTCTCAGTGTGTGATGTGGAGTATTTGTCACAGTGTGTGATGTGGAGTATTTGTCACAGTGTGTGATATGGAGTATTTGTCTCTCAGTGTGTGATGTGGAGTATTTGTAACAGTGTGTGATATGGAGTATTTGTCTCTCAGTGTGTGATGTGGAGTATTTGTCACAGTGTGTGATGTGGAGTATTTGTCCCTCAGTGTGTGATGTGGTGTATTTGTGACAGTGTGTGATGTGGAGTATTTGTCTCTCAGTGTGTGATGTGGAGTATTTGTCCCTCAGTGTGTGATGTGGTGTATTTGTGACAGTGTGTGATGTGGAGTATTTGTCACAGTGTGTGATGTGGAGTATTTGTCTCTCAGTGTGTGATGTGGAGTATTTGTCTCTCAGTGTGTGATGTGGTGTATTTGTGACAGTGTGTGATGTGGAGTATTGGTCTCAGTGTGTGATGTGGAGTATTTGTCACAGTGTGTGATGTGGAGTATTTGTCACAGTGTGTGATGTGGAGTATTGGTCTCAGTGTGTGATGTGGAGTATTTGTCTCAGTGTGTGATGTGGTGTATTTGTCACAGTGTGTGATGTGGAGTATTTGTCTCTCAGTGTGTGATGTGGAGTATTTGTCTCTCAGTGTGTGATGTGGAGTATTTGTCTCTCAGTGTGTGATGTGGAGTATTTGTCTCAGTGTGTGATGTGGAGTATTTGTCACAGTGTGTGATGTGGAGTATTTGTCACAGTGTGTGATGTGGAGTATTTGTCACAGTGTGTGATGTGGAGTATTGGTCTCAGTGTGTGATGTGGTGTATTTGTCTCAGTGTGTGATGTGGAGTATTTGTCTCTCAGTGTGTGATGTGGAGTATTTGTCACAGTGTGTGATGTGGAGTATTGGTCTCAGTGTGTGATGTGGTGTATTTGTCACAGTGTGTGATGTGGAGTATTGGTCTCAGTGTGTGATGTGGTGTATTTGTCACAGTGTGTGATGTGGAGTATTTGTCACAGTGTGTGATGTGGAGTATTTGTCTCTCAGTGTGAGATGTGGAGTATTTGTCTCTCAGTGTGTGATGTGGAGTATTTGTCACAGTGTGTGATGTGGAGTATTTGTCACAGTGTGTGATGTGGAGTATTTGTCTCTCAGTGTGTGATGTGGAGTATTTGTCTCTCAGTGTGTGATGTGGAGTATTTGTCACAGTGTGTGATGTGGAGTATTTGTCTCAGTGTGTGATGTGGAGTATTTGTCACAGTGTGTGATATGGAGTATTTGTCTCTCAGTGTGTGATGTGGAGTATTTGTCACAGTGTGTGATATGGAGTATTTGTCTCTCAGTGTGTGATGTGGAGTATTTGTCACAGTGTGTGATGTGGAGTATTTGTCTCTCAGTGTGTGATGTGGAGTATTTGTCACAGTGTGTGATGTGGAGTATTAGTCACAGTGTGTGATGTGGAGTATTTGTCTCAGTGTGTGATGTGGAGTATTTGTCACAGTGTGTGATATGGAGTATTTGTCTCTCAGTGTGTGATGTGGAGTATTTGTCACAGTGTGTGATGTGGAGTATTTGTCTCTCAGTGGGTGATGTGGAGTATTTGTCACAGTGTGTGATGTGGAGTATTTGTCCCTCAGTGTGTGATGTGGTGTATTTGTGACAGTGTGGGATGTGGAGTATTTGTCTCTCAGTGTGTGATGTGGAGTATTTGTCCCTCAGTGTGTGATGTGGTGTATTTGTGACAGTGTGTGATGTGGAGTATTTGTCTCAGTGTGTGATGTGGAGTATTTGTCTCTCAGTGTGTGATGTGGAGTATTTGTCTCTCAGTGTGTGATGTGGTGTATTTGTGACAGTGTGTGATGTGGAGTATTTGTCACAGTGTGTGATGTGGAGTATTTGTCACAGTGTGTGATGTGGAGTATTGGTCTCAGTGTGTGATGTGGTGTATTTGTCACAGTGTGTGATGTGGAGTATTTGTCTCTCAGTGTGTGATGTGGAGTATTTGTCTCAGTGTGTGATGTGGAGTATTTGTCACAGTGTGTGATGTGGAGTATTTGTCACAGTGTGTGATGTGGAGTATTTGTCACAGTGTGTGATGTGGAGTATTTGTCACAGTGTGTGATGTGGAGTATTGGTCTCAGTGTGTGATGTGGAGTATTTGTCTCTCAGTGTGTGATGTGGAGTATTTGTCTCTCAGTGTGTGATGTGGAGTATTTGTCTCTCAGTGTGTGATGTGGAGTATTTGTCTCAGTGTGTGATGTGGAGTATTTGTCACAGTGTGTGATGTGGAGTATTTGTCACAGTGTGTAATGTGGAGTATTTGTCACAGTGTGTGATGTGGAGTATTGGTCTCAGTGTGTGATGTGGAGTATTTGTCACAGTGTGTAATGTGGAGTATTTGTCACAGTGTGTGATGTGGAGTATTTGTCACAGTGTGTAATGTGGAGTATTTGTCACAGTGTGTGATGTGGAGTATTGGTCTCAGTGTGTGATGTGGTGTATTTGTCTCAGTGTGTGATGTGGAGTATTTGTCTCTCAGTGTGTGATGTGGAGTATTTGTCACAGTGTGTGATGTGGAGTATTGGTCTCAGTGTGTGATGTGGTGTATTTGTCACAGTGTGTGATGTGGAGTATTTGTCACAGTGTGTGATGTGGAGTATTTGTCTCTCAGTGTGAGATGTGGAGTATTTGTCTCTCAGTGTGTGTTGTGGAGTATTTGTCACAGTGTGTGATGTGGAGTATTTGTCACAGTGTGTGATGTGGAGTATTTGTCTCTCAGTGTGTGATGTGGAGTATTTGTCTCTCAGTGTGTGATGCGGAGTATTTGTCACAGTGTGTGATGTGGAGTATTTGTCTCAGTGTGTGATGTGGAGTATTTGTCTCTCAGTGTGTGATGTGGAGTATTTGTGTCTCAGTGTGTGATGTGGAGTATTTGTCTCTCAGTGTGTGATGTGGAGTATTTGTCTCTCAGTGTGTGATGTGGAGTATTTGTCTCTCAGTGTGTGATGTGGAGTATTTGTCTCTCAGTGTGTGATGTGGAGTATTTGTCACAGTGTGTGATGTGGAGTATTTGTCACAGTGTGTGATGTGGAGTATTTGTCACAGTGTGTGATGTGGAGTATTTGTCTCAGTGTGTGATGTGGAGTATTTGTCACAGTGTGTGATGTGGAGTATTTGTCACAGTGTGTGATGTGGAGTATTTGTCTCAGTGTGTGATGTGGAGTATTTGTCACAGTGTGTGATGTGGAGTATTTGTGACAGTGTGTGATGTGGAGTATTTGTCACAGTGTGTGATGTGGAGTATTTGTCACAGTGTATGATGTGGAGTATTTGTCTCAGTGTGTGATGTGGAGTATTTGTGACAGTGTGTGATGTGGAGTATCTGTCACAGTGTGTGATGTGGAGTATTTGTCACAGTGTGTGATGTGGTGTATTTATCTCAGTGTGTGATGTGGAGTATTTGTCACAGTGTGTGATGTGGAGTATTTGTCACAGTGTGTGATGTGGAGTATTTGTCTCTCAGTGTGTGATGTGGAGTATTTGTCACAGTGTGTGATGTGGAGTATTTGTGACAGTGTGTGATGTGGAGTATTTGTCACAGTGTGTGATGTGGAGTATTTGTCTCAGTGTGTGTTGTGGAGTATTTGTCACAGTGTGTGATGTGGAGTGTTTGTCTCAGTGTGTGATGTGGAGTATTTGTCTCTCAGTGTGTGATGTGGAGTATTTGTCTCAGTGTGTGATGTGGAGTATTTGTCTCAGTGTGTGATGTGGAGTATTTGTCACAGTGTGTGATGTGGAGTATTTGTCTCAGTGTGTGATGTGGAGTATTTGTCTCAGTGTGTGATGTGGAGTATTTGTCTCTCAGTGTGTGATGTGGAGTATTTGTCTCAGTGTGTGATGTGGAGTATTTGTCTCTCAGTGTGTGACGTGGAGGATTTGTCACAGTGTGTGATGTGGAGTATTTGTCTCAGTGTGTGATGTGGAGTATTTGTCACAGTGTGTGATGTGGAGTATTTGTCACAGTGTGTGACGTGGAGTATTTGTCACAGTGTGTGATGTGGAGTATTTGTCACAGTGTGTGATGTGGAGTATTTGTCACAGTGTATGATGTGGAGTATTTGTCTCTCACTGTGTGTGATGTGGAGTATTTGTCACATTGTGTGATGTGGTGTATTTGTCACAGTGTGTGATGTGGAGTATTTGATACAGTGTGTGATGTGGAGTATTTGTCACAGTGTGTGATGTGGAGTATTTGTCTCTCACTGTGTGTGATGTGGAGTATTTGTCACATTGTGTGATGTGGTGTATTTGTCACAGTGTGTGATGTGGAGTATTTGTCTCTCAGTGTGTGATGTGGAGTATTTGTCACAGTGTGTGATGTGGAGTATTTGTCACAGTGTGTGATGTGGAGTATTTGTCACAGTGTGTGATGTGGAGTATTTGTCACAGTGTGTGATGTGGAGTATTTGTCACAGTGTGTGATGTGGAGTATTTGTCTCAGTGTGTGATGTGGAGTATTTGTCTCAGTGTGTGACGTGGAGTATTTGTCACAGTGTGTGATGTGGAGTATTTGTCACAGTGTGTGATGTGGAGTATTTGTCTCTCAGTGTGTGATGTGGAGTATTTGTCTCTCAGTGTGTGATGTGGAGTATTTGTCTCAGTGTGTGATGTGGAGTATTTGTCTCAGTGTGTGATGTGGAGTATTTGTCTCAGTGTGTGATGTGGAGTATTTGTCACAGTGTGTGATGTGGAGTATTGGTCTCAGTGTGTGATGTGGAGTATTTGTCTCTCAGTGTGTGATGTGGAGTATTTGTCTCTCAGTGTGTGATGTGGTGTATTTGTCACAGTGTGTGATGTGGAGTATTTGTCTCAGTGTGTGATGTGGAGTATTTGTCTCAGTGTGTGACGTGGAGTATTTGTCACAGTGTGTGATGTGGAGTATTTGTCACAGTGTGTGATGTGGAGTATTTGTCTCTCAGTGTGTGATGTGGAGTATTTGTCTCTCAGTGTGTGATGTGGAGTATTTGTCTCAGTGTGTGATGTGGAGTATTTGTCTCAGTGTGTGATGTGGAATAATTGTCACAGTGTGTGATGTGGAGTATTTGATACAGTGTGTGATGTGGAGTATTTGTCTCAGTGTGTGATGTGGAGTATTGGTCTCAGTGTGTGATGTGGAGTATTTGTCACAGTGTGTGATGTGGAGTATTTGTCTCAGTGTGTGATGTGGAGTATTTGATCCAGTGTGTGATGTGGAGTATTTGATACAGTGTGTGATGTGGTGTATTTGATACAGTGTGTGATGTGGAGTATTTGTCACAGTGCGTGATGTGGAGTATTGGGCTCAGTGTGTGATGTGGAGTATTTGATCCAGTGTGTGATGTGGAGTATTTGATACAGTGTGTGATGTGGTGTATTTGATACAGTGTGTGATGTGGAGTATTTGTCACAGTGCGTGATGTGGAGTATTGGGCTCAGTGTGTGATGTGGAGTATTGGTCTCAGTGTGTGATGTGGAGTATTGGTCTCTCAGTGTGTGATGTGGAGTATTTGTCACAGTGTGTGATGTGGCGTATTTGTCACAGTGTGTGATGTGGAGTATTTATCGCTCAGTGTGTGATGTGGAGTATTTGTCTCAGTGTGTGATGTGGAGTATTTGTCACAGTGTGTGATATGGGGTATTTGTCTCTCAGTGTGTGATGTGGAGTATTTGTCTCTCAGTGTGTGATGTGGACTATTATTCACAGTGTGTGATGTGGAGTATTTGTCTCTCAGTGTGTGATGTGGAGTATTTGTCACAGTGTGTGATGTGGAGTATTTGTCTCTCAGTGTGTGATGTGGAGTATTGGTCTCAGTGTGTGATGTGGAGTATTTGTGACAGTGTGTGATGTGGAGTATTTGTCTCTCAGTGTGTGATGTGGAGTATTTGTCTCTCAGTGTGTGATGTGGTGTATTTGTGACAGTGTGTGATGTGGAGTATTTGTCTCTCAGTGTGTGATGTGGAGTATTTGTCTCAGTGTGTGATGTGGAGTATTGGTCTCAGTGTGTGATGTGGTGTATTTGTGACAGTGTGTGATGTAGAGTATTTGTCACAGTGTGTGATGTGGTGTATTTGTGACAGTGTGTGATGTGGAGTATTTGTCTCAGTGTGTGATGTGGAGTATTTGTCACAGTGTGTGATGTGGAGTATTTGTCACAGTGTGTGATGTGGAGTATTTGTCACATTGTGTGATGTGGAGGATTTGTCACAGTGTGTGATGTGGAGTATTTGTCTCTCACTGTGTGTGATGTGGAGTATTTGTCACATTGTGTGATGTGGTGTATTTGTCACAGTGTGTGATGTGGAGTATTTGTCTCTCAGTGTGTGATGTGGAGTATTTGTCACAGTGTGTGATGTGGAGTATTTGTCACAGTGTGTGATGTGGAGTATTTGTCACAGTGTGTGACGTGGAGTATTTGTCACAGTGTGTGATGTGGAGTATTGGTCGCAGTGTGTGATGTGGTGTATTTGTGACAGTGTGTGATGTGGAGTATTTGTCACAGTGTGTGATGTGGAGTATTTGTCACAGTGTGTGATGTGGAGTATTTGTCACAGTGTGTGATATGGGGTATTTGTCTCTCAGTGTGTGATGTGGAGTATTTGTCTCTCAGTGTGTGATGTGGAGTATTTGTCACAGTGTGTGATGTGGAGTATTTGTCTCTCAGTGTGTGATGTGGAGTATTTGTCGCAGTGTGTGATGTGGAGTATTTGTCTCTCAGTGTGTGATGTGGAGTATTTGTCACAGTGTGTGATGTGGAGTATTTGTGACAGTGTGTGATGTGGAGTATTTGTCACAGTGTGTGATGTGGAGTATTTGTCTCTCAGTGTGTGATGTGGAGTATTTGTCACAGTGTGTGATGTGGAGTGTTTGTCTCAGTGTGTGATGTGGTGTATTTGTCTCTCAGTGTGTGATGTGGAGTATTTGTCTCAGTGTGTGATGTGGAGTATTTGTCACAGTGTGTGATGTGGAGTATTTGTCACAGTGTGTGATGTGGAGTATTTGTCACAGTGTGTGATGTGGAGTATTTGTGACAGTGTGTGATGTGGAGTATTTGTCACAGTGTGTGATGTGGAGTAATTGTCTCAGTGTGTGATGTGGAGTATTTGTCTCAGTGTGTGATGTGGAGTATTTGTCACAGTGTGTGATGTGGAGTATTTGTCACAGTGTGTGATGTGGAGTATTTGTCACAGTGTGTGATGTGGTGTATTTGTCTCTCACTGTGTGTGATGTGGAGTATTTGTCACAGTGTGTGATGTGGTGTATTTGTCACAGTGTGTGATGTGGAGTATTTGTCTCTCAGTGTGTGATGTGGAGTATTTGTCACAGTGTGTGATGTGGAGTATTTGTCTCTCACTGTGTGTGATGTGGAGTATTTGTCACAGTGTGTGATGTGGAGTATTTGTCTCTCAGTGTGTGATGTGGAGTATTTGTCTCAGTGTGTGATGTGGAGTATTTGTCACAGTGTGTGATGTGGAGTGTTTGTCTCAGTGTGTGATGTGGAGTATTTGTCACAGTGTGTGATGTGGAGTATTTGTCTCTCAGTGTGTGATGTGGAGTATTTGTCTCAGTGTGTGATGTGGAGTATTTGTCACAGTGTGTGATGTGGTGTATTTGTCACAGTGTGTGATGTGGAGTATTTGTCTCTCAGTGTGTGATGTGGAGTATTTGTCACAGTGTGTGATGTGGAGTATTTGTCTCTCACTGTGTGTGATGTGGAGTATTTGTCACATTGTGTGATGTGGTGTATTTGTCACAGTGTGTGATGTGGAGTATTTGTCTCTCAGTGTGTGATGTGGAGTATTTGTCACAGTGTGTGATGTGGAGTATTTGTCACAGTGTGTGATGTGGAGTATTTGTCACAGTGTGTGATGTGGAGTATTTGTCTCAGTGTGTGATGTGGAGTATTTGTCTCAGTGTGTGACGTGGAGTATTTGTCACAGTGTGTGATGTGGAGTATTTGTCACAGTGTGTGATGTGGAGTATTTGTCTCTCAGTGTGTGATGTGGAGTATTTGTCTCTCAGTGTGTGATGTGGAGTATTTGTCTCAGTGTGTGATGTGGAGTATTTGTCTCAGTGTGTGATGTGGAGTATTTGTCTCAGTGTGTGATGTGGAGTATTTGTCACAGTGTGTGATGTGGAGTATTGGTCTCAGTGTGTGATGTGGAGTATTTGTCTCTCAGTGTGTGATGTGGAGTATTTGTCTCTCAGTGTGTGATGTGGTGTATTTGTCACAGTGTGTGATGTGGAGTATTTGTCTCAGTGTGTGATGTGGAGTATTTGTCTCAGTGTGTGACGTGGAGTATTTGTCACAGTGTGTGATGTGGAGTATTTGTCACAGTGTGTGATGTGGAGTATTTGTCTCTCAGTGTGTGATGTGGAGTATTTGTCTCTCAGTGTGTGATGTGGAGTATTTGTCTCAGTGTGTGATGTGGAGTATTTGTCTCAGTGTGTGATGTGGAATATTTGTCACAGTGTGTGATGTGGAGTATTTGATACAGTGTGTGATGTGGAGTATTTGTCTCAGTGTGTGATGTGGAGTATTGGTCTCAGTGTGTGATGTGGAGTATTTGTCACAGTGTGTGATGTGGAGTATTTGATACAGTGTGTGATGTGGAGTATTTGATACAGTGTGTGATGTGGAGTATTTGATACAGTGTGTGATGTGGAGTATTTGTCTCAGTGTGTGATGTGGAGTATTTGATCCAGTGTGTGATGTGGAGTATTTGATACAGTGTGTGATGTGGAGTATTTGATACAGTGTGTGATGTGGAGTATTTGTCACAGTGCGTGATGTGGAGTATTGGGCTCAGTGTGTGATGTGGAGTATTGGTCTCAGTGTGTGATGTGGAGTATTGGTCTCTCAGTGTGTGATGTGGAGTATTTGTCACAGTGTGTGATGTGGAGTATTTGTCACAGTGTGTGATGTGGAGTATTTATCGCTCAGTGTGTGATGTGGAGTATTTGTCTCAGTGTGTGATGTGGAGTATTTGTCACAGTGTGTGATATGGGGTATTTGTCTCTCAGTGTGTGATGTGGAGTATTTGTCTCTCAGTGTGTGATGTGGACTATTATTCACAGTGTGTGATGTGGAGTATTTGTCTCTCAGTGTGTGATGTGGAGTATTTGTCACAGTGTGTGATGTGGAGTATTTGTCTCTCAGTGTGTGATGTGGAGTATTGGTCTCAGTGTGTGATGTGGAGTATTTGTGACAGTGTGTGATGTGGAGTATTTGTCTCTCAGTGTGTGATGTGGAGTATTTGTCTCTCAGTGTGTGATGTGGTGTATTTGTGACAGTGTGTGATGTGGAGTATTTGTCTCTCAGTGTGTGATGTGGAGTATTTGTCTCAGTGTGTGATGTGGAGTATTGGTCTCAGTGTGTGATGTGGTGTATTTGTGACAGTGTGTGATGTAGAGTATTTGTCACAGTGTGTGATGTGGTGTATTTGTGACAGTGTGTGATGTGGAGTATTTGTCTCAGTGTGTGATGTGGAGTATTTGTCTCAGTGTGTGATGTGGAGTATTTGTCACAGTGTGTGATGTGGAGTATTTGTCACAGTGTGTGATGTGGAGGATTTGTCACAGTGTGTGATGTGGAGTATTTGTCTCTCACTGTGTGTGATGTGGAGTATTTGTCACATTGTGTGATGTGGTGTATTTGTCACAGTGTGTGATGTGGAGTATTTGTCTCTCAGTGTGTGATGTGGAGTATTTGTCACAGTGTGTGATGTGGAGTATTTGTCACAGTGTGTGATGTGGAGTATTTGTCACATTGTGTGATGTGGAGGATTTGTCACAGTGTGTGATGTGGAGTATTTGTCTCTCACTGTGTGTGATGTGGAGTATTTGTCACATTGTGTGATGTGGTGTATTTGTCACAGTGTGTGATGTGGAGTATTTGTCTCTCAGTGTGTGATGTGGAGTATTTGTCACAGTGTGTGATGTGGAGTATTTGTCACAGTGTGTGATGTGGAGTATTTGTCACAGTGTGTGACGTGGAGTATTTGTCACAGTGTGTGATGTGGAGTATTGGTCGCAGTGTGTGATGTGGTGTATTTGTGACAGTGTGTGATGTGGAGTATTTGTCACAGTGTGTGATGTGGAGTATTTGTCACAGTGTGTGATGTGGAGTATTTGTCACAGTGTGTGATATGGGGTATTTGTCTCTCAGTGTGTGATGTGGAGTATTTGTCTCTCAGTGTGTGATGTGGAGTATTTGTCACAGTGTGTGATGTGGAGTATTTGTCTCTCAGTGTGTGATGTGGAGTATTTGTCGCAGTGTGTGATGTGGAGTATTTGTCTCTCAGTGTGTGATGTGGAGTATTTGTCACAGTGTGTGATGTGGAGTATTTGTGACAGTGTGTGATGTGGAGTATTTGTCACAGTGTGTGATGTGGAGTATTTGTCTCTCAGTGTGTGATGTGGAGTATTTGTCACAGTGTGTGATGTGGAGTGTTTGTCTCAGTGTGTGATGTGGTGTATTTGTCTCTCAGTGTGTGATGTGGAGTATTTGTCTCAGTGTGTGATGTGGAGTATTTGTCACAGTGTGTGATGTGGAGTATTTGTCACAGTGTGTGATGTGGAGTATTTGTCACAGTGTGTGATGTGGAGTATTTGTGACAGTGTGTGATGTGGAGTATTTGTCACAGTGTGTGATGTGGAGTAATTGTCTCAGTGTGTGATGTGGAGTATTTGTCTCAGTGTGTGATGTGGAGTATTTGTCACAGTGTGTGATGTGGAGTATTTGTCACAGTGTGTGATGTGGAGTATTTGTCACAGTGTGTGATGTGGTGTATTTGTCTCTCACTGTGTGTGATGTGGAGTATTTGTCACAGTGTGTGATGTGGTGTATTTGTCACAGTGTGTGATGTGGAGTATTTGTCTCTCAGTGTGTGATGTGGAGTATTTGTCACAGTGTGTGATGTGGAGTATTTGTCTCTCACTGTGTGTGATGTGGAGTATTTGTCACAGTGTGTGATGTGGAGTATTTGTCTCTCAGTGTGTGATGTGGAGTATTTGTCTCAGTGTGTGATGTGGAGTATTTGTCACAGTGTGTGATGTGGAGTGTTTGTCTCAGTGTGTGATGTGGAGTATTTGTCACAGTGTGTGATGTGGAGTATTTGTCTCTCAGTGTGTGATGTGGAGTATTTGTCTCAGTGTGTGATGTGGAGTATTTGTCACAGTGTGTGATGTGGTGTATTTGTCACAGTGTGTGATGTGGAGTATTTGTCTCTCAGTGTGTGATGTGGAGTATTTGTCACAGTGTGTGATGTGGAGTATTTGTCTCTCACTGTGTGTGATGTGGAGTATTTGTCACATTGTGTGATGTGGTGTATTTGTCACAGTGTGTGATGTGGAGTATTTGTCTCTCAGTGTGTGATGTGGAGTATTTGTCACAGTGTGTGATGTGGAGTATTTGTCACAGTGTGTGATGTGGAGTATTTGTCACAGTGTGTGATGTGGAGTATTTGTCTCAGTGTGTGATGTGGAGTATTTGTCTCAGTGTGTGACGTGGAGTATTTGTCACAGTGTGTGATGTGGAGTATTTGTCACAGTGTGTGATGTGGAGTATTTGTCTCTCAGTGTGTGATGTGGAGTATTTGTCTCTCAGTGTGTGATGTGGAGTATTTGTCTCAGTGTGTGATGTGGAGTATTTGTCTCAGTGTGTGATGTGGAGTATTTGTCTCAGTGTGTGATGTGGAGTATTTGTCACAGTGTGTGATGTGGAGTATTGGTCTCAGTGTGTGATGTGGAGTATTTGTCTCTCAGTGTGTGATGTGGAGTATTTGTCTCTCAGTGTGTGATGTGGTGTATTTGTCACAGTGTGTGATGTGGAGTATTTGTCTCAGTGTGTGATGTGGAGTATTTGTCTCAGTGTGTGACGTGGAGTATTTGTCACAGTGTGTGATGTGGAGTATTTGTCACAGTGTGTGATGTGGAGTATTTGTCTCTCAGTGTGTGATGTGGAGTATTTGTCTCTCAGTGTGTGATGTGGAGTATTTGTCTCAGTGTGTGATGTGGAGTATTTGTCTCAGTGTGTGATGTGGAATATTTGTCACAGTGTGTGATGTGGAGTATTTGATACAGTGTGTGATGTGGAGTATTTGTCTCAGTGTGTGATGTGGAGTATTGGTCTCAGTGTGTGATGTGGAGTATTTGTCACAGTGTGTGATGTGGAGTATTTGATACAGTGTTGATGTGGAGTATTTGATACAGTGTGTGATGTGGAGTATTTGATACAGTGTGTGATGTGGAGTATTTGTCTCAGTGTGTGATGTGGAGTATTTGATCCAGTGTGTGATGTGGAGTATTTGATACAGTGTGTGATGTGGAGTATTTGATACAGTGTGTGATGTGGAGTATTTGTCACAGTGCGTGATGTGGAGTATTGGGCTCAGTGTGTGATGTGGAGTATTGGTCTCAGTGTGTGATGTGGAGTATTGGTCTCTCAGTGTGTGATGTGGAGTATTTGTCACAGTGTGTGATGTGGAGTATTTGTCACAGTGTGTGATGTGGAGTATTTATCGCTCAGTGTGTGATGTGGAGTATTTGTCTCAGTGTGTGATGTGGAGTATTTGTCACAGTGTGTGATATGGGGTATTTGTCTCTCAGTGTGTGATGTGGAGTATTTGTCTCTCAGTGTGTGATGTGGACTATTATTCACAGTGTGTGATGTGGAGTATTTGTCTCTCAGTGTGTGATGTGGAGTATTTGTCACAGTGTGTGATGTGGAGTATTTGTCTCTCAGTGTGTGATGTGGAGTATTGGTCTCAGTGTGTGATGTGGAGTATTTGTGACAGTGTGTGATGTGGAGTATTTGTCTCTCAGTGTGTGATGTGGAGTATTTGTCTCTCAGTGTGTGATGTGGTGTATTTGTGACAGTGTGTGATGTGGAGTATTTGTCTCTCAGTGTGTGATGTGGAGTATTTGTCTCAGTGTGTGATGTGGAGTATTGGTCTCAGTGTGTGATGTGGTGTATTTGTGACAGTGTGTGATGTAGAGTATTTGTCACAGTGTGTGATGTGGTGTATTTGTGACAGTGTGTGATGTGGAGTATTTGTCTCAGTGTGTGATGTGGAGTATTTGTCTCAGTGTGTGATGTGGAGTATTTGTCACAGTGTGTGATGTGGAGTATTTGTCACAGTGTGTGATGTGGAGGATTTGTCACAGTGTGTGATGTGGAGTATTTGTCTCTCACTGTGTGTGATGTGGAGTATTTGTCACATTGTGTGATGTGGTGTATTTGTCACAGTGTGTGATGTGGAGTATTTGTCTCTCAGTGTGTGATGTGGAGTATTTGTCACAGTGTGTGATGTGGAGTATTTGTCACAGTGTGTGATGTGGAGTATTTGTCACAGTGTGTGACGTGGAGTATTTGTCACAGTGTGTGATGTGGAGTATTGGTCTCAGTGTGTGATGTGGTGTATTTGTGACAGTGTGTGATGTGGAGTATTTGTCACAGTGTGTGATGTGGAGTATTTGTCACAGTGTGTGATGTGGAGTATTTGTCACAGTGTGTGATATGGGGTATTTGTCTCTCAGTGTGTGATGTGGAGTATTTGTCTCTCAGTGTGTGATGTGGAGTATTTGTCACAGTGTGTGATGTGGAGTATTTGTCTCTCAGTGTGTGATGTGGAGTATTTGTCGCAGTGTGTGATGTGGAGTATTTGTCTCTCAGTGTGTGATGTGGAGTATTTGTCACAGTGTGTGATGTGGAGTATTTGTGACAGTGTGTGATGTGGAGTATTTGTGACAGTGTGTGATGTGGAGTATTTGTCACAGTGTGTGATGTGGAGTAATTGTCTCAGTGTGTGATGTGGAGTATTTGTCTCAGTGTGTGATGTGGAGTATTTGTCACAGTGTGTGATGTGGAGTATTTGTCACAGTGTGTGATATGGGGTATTTGTCTCTCAGTGTGTGATGTGGAGTATTTGTCTCTCAGTGTGTGATGTGGAGTATTTGTCACAGTGTGTGATGTGGAGTATTTGTCTCTCAGTGTGTGATGTGGAGTATTTGTCGCAGTGTGTGATGTGGAGTATTTGTCTCTCAGTGTGTGATGTGGAGTATTTGTCTCTCAGTGTGTGATGTGGAGTATTTGTCGCAGTGTGTGATGTGGAGTATTTGTCTCTCAGTGTGTGATGTGGAGTATTTGTCACAGTGTGTGATGTGGAGTATTTGTGACAGTGTGTGATGTGGAGTATTTGTCACAGTGTGTGATGTGGAGTATTTGTCTCTCAGTGTGTGATGTGGAGTATTTGTCACAGTGTGTGATGTGGAGTATTTGTGACAGTGTGTGATGTGGAGTATTTGTCACAGTGTGTGATGTGGAGTAATTGTCTCAGTGTGTGATGTGGAGTATTTGTCTCAGTGTGTGATGTGGAGTATTTGTCACAGTGTGTGATGTGGAGTATTTGTCACAGTGTGTGATGTGGAGTATTTGTCACAGTGTGTGATGTGGTGTATTTGTCTCTCACTGTGTGTGATGTGGAGTATTTGTCACAGTGTGTGATGTGGTGTATTTGTCACAGTGTGTGATGTGGAGTATTTGTCTCTCAGTGTGTGATGTGGAGTATTTGTCACAGTGTGCGATGTGGAGTATTTGTCTCTCACTGTGGGTGATGTGGAGTATTTGTCACAGTGTGTGATGTGGAGTATTTGTCTCTCAGTGTGTGATGTGGAGTATTTGTCTCAGTGTGTGATGTGGAGTATTTGTCACAGTGTGTGATGTGGAGTGTTTGTCTCAGTGTGTGATGTGGAGTATTTGTCACAGTGTGTGATGTGGAGTATTTGTCTCTCAGTGTGTGATGTGGAGTATTTGTCTCAGTGTGTGATGTGGAGTATTTGTCACAGTGTGTGATGTGGTGTATTTGTCACAGTGTGTGATGTGGAGTATTTGTCTCTCAGTGTGTGATGTGGAGTATTTGTCACAGTGTGTGATGTGGAGTATTTGTCTCAGTGTGTGATGTGGAGTATTTGTCTCAGTGTGTGACGTGGAGTATTTGTCACAGTGTGTGATGTGGAGTATTTGTCTCAGTGTGTGATGTGGAGTATTTGTCACAGTGTGTGATGTGGAGTATTTGATACAGTGTGTGATGTGGAGTATTTGATACAGTGTGTGATGTGGAGTATTTGATACAGTGTGTGATGTGGAGTATTTGTCACAGTGTGTGATGTGGAGTATTGGTCTCAGTGTGTGATGTGGAGTATTTGATACAGTGTGTGATGTGGAGAATTGGTCTCAGTGTGTGATGTGGAGTATTGGTCTCAGTGTGTGATGTGGAGTATTTGTCTCTCAGTGTGTGATGTGGAGTATTGGTCTCAGTGTGTGATGTGGAGTATTTGTCTCACAGTGTGTGATGTGGAGTATTTGTCCCTCAGTGTGTGATGTGGAGTATTGGTCTCTCAGTGTGTGATGTGGAGTATTTGTCACAGTGTGTGATGTGGAGTATTTGTCACAGTGTGTGATGTGGAGTATTTGTCTCAGTGTGTGACGTGGAGTATTTGTCACAGTGTGTGATGTGGAGTATTTGTCACAGTGTGTGATGTGGTGTATTTGTCTCTCACTGTGTGTGATGTGGAGTATTTGTCACAGTGTGTGATGTGGTGTATTTGTCACAGTGTGTGATGTGGAGTATTTGTCTCTCAGTGTGTGATGTGGAGTATTTGTCACAGTGTGTGATGTGGAGTATTTGTCTCTCACTGTGTGTGATGTGGAGTATTTGTCACAGTGTGTGATGTGGAGTATTTGTCTCTCAGTGTGTGATGTGGAGTATTTGTCTCAGTGTGTGATGTGGAGTATTTGTCACAGTGTGTGATGTGGAGTGTTTGTCTCAGTGTGTGATGTGGAGTATTTGTCACAGTGTGTGATGTGGAGTATTTGTCTCTCAGTGTGTGATGTGGAGTATTTGTCTCAGTGTGTGATGTGGAGTATTTGTCACAGTGTGTGATGTGGTGTATTTGTCACAGTGTGTGATGTGGAGTATTTGTCTCTCAGTGTGTGATGTGGAGTATTTGTCACAGTGTGTGATGTGGAGTATTTGTCTCTCACTGTGTGTGATGTGGAGTATTTGTCACATTGTGTGATGTGGTGTATTTGTCACAGTGTGTGATGTGGAGTATTTGTCTCTCAGTGTGTGATGTGGAGTATTTGTCACAGTGTGTGATGTGGAGTATTTGTCACAGTGTGTGATGTGGAGTATTTGTCACAGTGTGTGATGTGGAGTATTTGTCTCAGTGTGTGATGTGGAGTATTTGTCTCAGTGTGTGACGTGGAGTATTTGTCACAGTGTGTGATGTGGAGTATTTGTCACAGTGTGTGATGTGGAGTATTTGTCTCTCAGTGTGTGATGTGGAGTATTTGTCTCTCAGTGTGTGATGTGGAGTATTTGTCTCAGTGTGTGATGTGGAGTATTTGTCTCAGTGTGTGATGTGGAGTATTTGTCTCAGTGTGTGATGTGGAGTATTTGTCACAGTGTGTGATGTGGAGTATTGGTCTCAGTGTGTGATGTGGAGTATTTGTCTCTCAGTGTGTGATGTGGAGT
>NW_027592245.1:0-59572 GCF_964213995.1 Mustelus asterias
CCCAACCCAACCCCAACCCCAACCCAACCCCAACCCAAACCCACCCCAACCCCCAACCCAAACGCAACCCCAAACTCAACACAACCAACCCAACCCAAACCCAACTTAAACCCACCAACCCGAACCCAAACCCACCAAACAAACCAACCAACCCAAACACTAACCCAACCCACAAACAAAACAACCCAATGCCAAAGTCAAACAAAACAAACCCAACCCAAACCCAAACCAAACCCACACAACCAAACCCACCCAACCAACCCAAAAAACCCAAAACAAACCCAAACTCAAACCAAAAACTCAACCAACCTCCCAAACTCAAACACAAAAACTCAAAGCAAAACCCCAAACCAACACAACACACACCCCAAACCCAACCCAACCCAAACACTAACCCAACCTAAACCCAACCCCAAACTCAAACCCAAAAACCAAACTCAAACCTAACCCAACCAAACTCAAAGCAAAACCCAAACCCAAACCCAACCCCAAACCCAAATCCAACAAACCCACCCAAACCCAACACAACCCAAACACAAACCCAACCCCAACCCAAACCCAACCCAAACCCAACAACCCAACCCAACCCAAACCCAACCCAAACCCAACCCCAACCCAAACCCACCCACCCAACCCAACCCAAACCCAACCCAACTCCAAACCCAAACCCAAACCCAACCCAACCCAACCCAAACCCAACTCCAAACCCAAACCCAAACCCAACCCAAACGCAACCCCAAACCCAAACGCAACCCAACACAAACCCAAACCCAACCACAAACCAAAACCCAAACCCAAACCCAAACCCAAACCCAAACCCGACCCAACCCAAACCCAACCCAAACCCAACCAAAACCCAACTCAAACCCCAACCCAAACCCCAACCCAAACCCAATCCCAACCCAAACCAAACCCAACCCAACCCAAACCCAAACCCAAACCCAACACAAACCCAACCCCAAACCCAAACCCAACCCAAACCCAACCCCAAACCCAAACCCAAACCAAACCCAACCCCAAACCCAAACCCAACACAAACCCAAACCCAAACCCAACCCCAACTCCAAACCAAAACCCAAACCCAACCCAAACCCGACCCAAACCAAACCCAACCAAAACCCAAACCCAAACCGAACCCCAAGTCAAACCCTAACCCGAACCCAGATCCAACCCCAACCCAAACCCAACCCCAACCCAAATCCAATCCCAACCCCAACCCAAAGCCATACCCAACACAAACCCAAACACAACCCAAACCCAACCCAACCCAATCCCAACCCCAAACCCAAACCCAACCCAAACCCAAACCCAACCCCAAGTCAAACCCTAACCCGAACCCAGACCCAACCCCAACCCAAACCCAACCCCAACCCAAATCCAGCCCCGACCCAAAGCCATACCCAACACAAACCCAAACACAACCCAAACCCAACCCAACCCAACCCAACCCCAACCCCAAACCCAAACCCAACCCAAACCCATCCCCAACCCAAACACAGCCCAACCCAACCCAAAATGAAACCCAAACCCAAATCCAAATGCAAACTCAAATCCAAACCCAAACCCAAACCCAAACGCAAACCCAAACCCAACCCCAACCCCAACCCAAACCCAAACCCAAACACAAACCAATCCCAAACCCAACCCCAAACTCAAACCAAACCTGAATCCAAACCCAACCCAAACCCAAACCCAACCCAAACCCAACCCAAACCCAACCCAAACCCAAACCCAAACCCAACCTAAACCCAAACCCAACCCAAACCCAAACCCAACCCAAACCCAACCCAAACCCGACACAAACCCAAACACAACCCCAAACCCAACCCAAACCCAAACACTAACCCAACCCAATGCCAAACCCAAACTCAAACCAAACCCAAACCTGAACCCAAACCAAACCCAACCCAAAACCAAACACAACCCAAACCCCAACCTAAACCCAACCCCAAACTCAAACCAAAACCCAAACTCAACCCCAAACTCAAACCAAAACCCAAACTCAAACCAAAACCCAAACCCAAACCTGAACCCAAATCAAACCCAACCCAAACCCAAACCCAACCCAAACCCAAACCCAACACAAACCCAACCCAAATCCAAACCCAACCCCAACCCAAACCCAAACTCAACCCCAAACTCAAACCAAAACCCAAACTAAAAGCAAAACCCAAAGCCAATCCAAACCCAAACCCAACCCAAACCCAAACCCAACGCAAACCCAAACCTAAACCCAAACCCAACCCCAAACTCAAACCCAAATCCAACCCAAACCCAACATAATCCCAACCCAACCCAAATCCAACCCAAACCCAAACCCAAATCCAACCCCAAACCCAAACGCAACCCAAACCCAAACGCAAACCAACACACACCCAAACCCAAACCCATCCCCAAACCAAAACCCAAACCCAAACCAAACCCGACCCAAACCAAACCCAAACCCAACCCAAACCCAAACCCAACCCAAACCCAACCCCAAACCCAATCCCAACTCCAACCCAAACACAAACCCAGACCCAAAGCCAAACCCAACCCAAACCCCAACCCCAACCCAAACCCAACCCCAACACAATCCCTAACCCTAACCCGAACCCAAACCCAACCCAAATCCAAACCCAACCCAAACCCAAACCCAACACAAACCCAAACCCAAACCCAACCCAAACCCAACCCCAACCCCAAACCCAACACAAACCCAAATACAAATACAAACTCAAATCCAAACCCAAACCCAAACCCAACCCAACCTCAATCCCAACCCAAACCCAAATCCAAACCCAACCCAAACCCAAATCCAAACCCAACCCAAACCCAAACCCAAACCCAACCCAAACCCAACCCCAAACCCAACCCAAACACAAACCCAAACCCAACCCAAACCCCAACCCAAACCCAACGCCAAACCCAAACCAACCCCAACCCCAAACCCAACCCAAACACAAACCCAAACCCAACTCCAACCCAAACCCAACCCAAACCCGACACAAACCCAAACACAACCCCAAACCCAACCCAAACCCAAACACTAACCCAACCCAATGCCAAACCCAAACTCAAACCAAACCCAAACCTGAACCCAAACCAAACCCAACCCAAAACCAAACACAACCCAAACCCAAACCCACCCCAACCTAAACCCAACCCCAAACTCAAACCAAAACCCAAACTCAACCCCAAACTCAAACCAAAACCCAAACTCAAACCAAAACCCAAACCCAAACCTGAACCCAAATCAAACCCAACCCAAACCCAAACCCAACCCAAACCCAAACCCAACACAAACCCAACCCAAATCCAAACCCAACCCCAACCCAAACCCAAACTCAACCCCAAACTCAAACCAAAACCCAAACTAAAAGCAAAACCCAAAGCCAATCCAAACCCAAACCCAACCCAAACCCAAACCCAACGCAAACCCAAACCTAAACCCAAACCCAACCCCAAACTCAAACCCAAATCCAACCCAAACCCAACATAATCCCAACCCAACCCAAATCCAACCCAAACCCAAACCCAAATCCAACCCCAAACCCAAACGCAACCCAAACCCAAACGCAAACCAACACACACCCAAACCCAAACCCATCCCCAAACCAAAACCCAAACCCAAACCAAACCCGACCCAAACCAAACCCAAACCCAACCCAAACCCAAACCCAACCCAAACCCAACCCCAAACCCAATCCCAACTCCAACCCAAACACAAACCCAGACCCAAAGCCAAACCCAACCCAAACCCCAACCCCAACCCAAACCCAACCCCAACACAATCCCTAACCCTAACCCGAACCCAAACCCAACCCAAACCCAAACCCAACCCAAACCCAAACCCAACACAAACCCAAACCCAAACCCAACCCAAACCCAACCCCAACCCCAAACCCAACACAAACCCAAATACAAATACAAACTCAAATCCAAACCCAAACCCAAACCCAACCCAACCTCAATCCCAACCCAAACCCAAATCCAAACCCAACCCAAACCCAAATCCAAACCCAACCCAAACCCAAACCCAAACCCAACCCAAACCCAACCCCAAACCCAACCCAAACACAAACCCAAACCCAACCCAAACCCCAACCCAAACCCAACGCCAAACCCAAACCAACCCCAACCCCAAACCCAACCCAAACACAAACCCAAACCCAACTCCAACCCAAACCCAACCCAAACACAAACCCAAACCCAAACCCAAACCCAACCCAAACCCCAACCCAAACCCAACGCCAAACCCAAACCAACCTCAACCCCAAACCCAACCCAAACCCAACGCCAAACCCAACCCAACCCAAACCCAAACTCAAGCTCATCCCAAACCCAAACCCAAACCCAAGCTCATCCCAAACCCAAACCAAACCCAAACCCGAATCCCCACCCAAACCCAAACCCAACCCAAACACAACCCAAATCCAAACTCAACCCAAACCCAACCCGAACCCAACACAAACACAAACCCAAACCCAAACCCAACCTATACCCAACCCCAAACCCAACCCACAATGCTCAGGATGCGCCGCACCGACGGAGAGTCAGTGCTGAGGCAGTGCGAGGGATATTTAATATTGCTATTATCCAGTTCTGTAAATGTTGTGCAGTTGTAACAGAGGTCCAGAGGAGGGCAGCATGGAGCACACTGCAGAGTGGCTCCCTCTGGAGGCTGTTAGTTTAATTGCAGTCCAGACAACAGGGGTGATTTTCCCTGCTCGCAGCGCCGGCTGCAGGTCGCGCCAGTCCTGGAAAATAATGGGCGGGCCTAAATCACGCCTTCAAGCCCAGCACCAAACAGTTTACGATTGTCCCGGCTCTTTCCCAGTGCCGTGAGCTGTGTCGCGATTCCAATCTCACATGAGTGACCTCAGCACACAATCCCACCTCCAAGTCCCCATCCATTCTTCCGGAATGTTCCACCTCTCCGGCAGGAAGTTACATTGGCGCGAATCACTCCTCACAGTGCGGCTCCGACACTCAGTTGCGAGGGGCAGCGAGGCAGAGACTCCAGCTTAACACCAACCTGAAAGGCAAGATAGCAGGTCCACCACGGTGTGCGGTGGGGGTATGGGGGGAGGGGGCAAGGGCGCATCGACTTGTGGATGAGAGGGGGAGCTCAGGCTGGGCAGGATGTCCTCGGGTTGGGGGTCGCCATTGGGTTAGGATCAGTCTGGAGAGGATTCTCCAGAATTGCTGGAAGACCTTAGAGGGGTTCCACATGAGGTGACATTCTGCCTACCCTGGTACCCGTCTGGCAGACAGACCCGATGGTTTACCATGGTCAACCCGTCCCAGGACCCGCCAACAGTGAGGAGCGCAACGTTGGGGCAGTGCTGTACTGTGGGATGGTCAGTGCTGAGGGAGCGCCGCACTGTGTGAGGGTCAGTGCTGAGGGAGCGCCGCACTGTGGGAGGGTCAGTGCTGAGGGAGCGCCGCACTGTGGGAGGGTCAGTGCTGAGGGAGCGCCGCACTGTGTGAGGGTCAGTGCTGAGGGAGCGCCGCACTGTGGGAGGGTCAGTGCTGAGGGAGCGCTGCACTGTGGGAGGGTCAGTGCTGAGGGAGCGCCGCACTGTGTGAGGGTCAGTGCTGAGGGAGCGCCGCACTGTGGGAGGGTCAGTGCTGAGGGAGCGCCGCACTGTGGGAGGGCCAGTGCTGAGGGAGCACCGCACTGTGGGAGGGTCAGTGCTGAGGGAGCACCGCACTGTGGGGGGGTCAGTGCTGAGGGAGCGCCGCACTGTCGGAGGGTCAGTGCTGAGGGAGCGCCGCACTGTGGGAGGGTCAGTGCTGAGGGAGCGCTGCACTGTGGGAGGGTCAGTGCTGAGGGAGCGCCGCACTGTGGGAGGGTCAGTGCTGAGGGAATGCAGTACTTTGGGAGGGTCAGTGCTGAGGGGGCGCCGCACTGTGGGAGGGTCAGTGCTGAGGCAGTGCCGCATTGTGGGAGGGTCAGTGCTGAGGGAGCGCCGCACTGCGGGAGGGTCAGTGCTGAGGGAGCGCCGCACTGTGGGAGGGTCAGTGCTGAGGGAGCGCCGCACTGTGGGAGGGTCAGTGCTGAGGGAGCGCCGCACTGTGGGAGGGTCAGTGCTGAGGGAGCGCCGCACTGTGGGAGGGTCAGTGCTGAGGGAGCACCGCACTGTGGGAGAGTCAGTGCTGAGGCAGTGCCGCACTGTGGGAGGGTCAGTGCTGAGGCAGTGCCGCACTGTGGGAGGGTCAGTGCTGAGGGAGCGCCGCACTGTGGGAGGGTCAGTGCTGAGGGAGCGCCGCACTGTGGGAGGGTCAGTGCTGAGGGAGCGCCGCACTGTGGGAGGGCCAGTGCTGAGGGAGCACCGCACTGTGGGAGGGTCAGTGCTGAGGGAGCGCCTCACTGTGGGAGGGCCAGTGCTGAGGGAGCACCGCACTGTGGGAGGGTCAGTGTTGAGGGAATGCAGTACTGTGGGAGGGTCAGTGCTGAGGGAGCACAACACTGTGGGAGGATCAGTGCTGAGGGAGCGCCGCACTGTGGGAGGGTCAGTGCTGAGGGCGCACAACACTGTGGGAGGATCAGTGCCGAGGGAGCGCCGCACTGTGGGAGGGTCAGTGCTGAGGGAGCACAACACTGTGGGAGGATCAGTGCTGAGGGAGCGCCGCACGGTGGGAGGGTCAGTGCTGAGGGAGCACAACACTGTGGGAGGATCAGTGCCGAGGGAGCGCCGCACTGTGGGAGGGTCAGTGCTGAAGGAGTGCCGCATTGTTGGAGGGTTAGTGCTGAGGGAGCGCCGCACTGTGGGAGCATCAGTGCCGAGGGAGCGCCGCACAGTGGGAGGGTCCGTGCTGAAGGAGTGCCGCATTGTCGGAGGGTTAGTGCTGAGGGAGCCCCGCACTGTTGGAAGGTCGGTGCTGAGGGAGCGCCACACTGGCGGAGGGTCAGTGCTGAGGGAGCCCCGCTCTGTCGGACATCCAGTGCTGAGGGAGCGCCGCACTATGGGAGTGACAGTGCTGAGGGAGCGCCGAACTGTGGGAGGGTCAGTGCTGAGTGAGCGCCACACTGTGGGAGGGTCAGTGCTGAGAACTCGCCGCACTGTGGGAGGGTCAGTGCTGAGGGAGCGCCGCAATGTGGGAGGGTCAGTGCTGAGGGAGTGCCGCACTGTGGGAGGGTCAGTGCTGAGGGAGCGCCGCACTGTGGGAGGGTCAGTGCTGCGGGAGCGCCGCACTGTGGGAGGGTCAGAGCAGAGGGAGTGCCACACTGTAGGAGGGTCAGTGCTGAGGGAGCGTCGCACTGTGGGAGGGTCAGTGCTGAGGGAGCGCCGCACTGTGGGAGGGTCAGTGCTGAGGGAGCACCGCACTGTGGGAGGGTCAGTGCTGCGGGAGCAACGCACGGTGGGAGGGTCAGAGCAGAGGGAGCGTCGCACTGTGGGAGGGTCCGTGCTGAAGGAGTGCCGCATTGTCGGAGGGTTAGTGCTGAGGGAGCCCCGCACTGTTGGAGGGTCGGTGCTGAGGGAGCGCCACACTGGCGGAGGGTCAGTGCTGAGGGAGCCCCGCTCTGTCGGACATCCAGTGCTGAGGGAGCGCCGCACTGTGGGAGGGTCAGTGCTGAGTGAGCGCCACACTGTGGGAGGGTCAGTGCTGAGAACTCGCCGCACTGTGGGAGGGTCAGTGCTGAGGGAGCGCCGCGATGTGGGAGGGTCAGTGCTGAGGGAGTGCCGCACTGTGGGAGGGTCAGTGCTGAGGGAGCGCCGCACTGTGGGAGGGTCAGTGCTGCGGGAGCAACGCACTGTGGGAGGGTCAGAGCAGAGGGAGTGCCACACTGTAGGAGGGTCAGTGCTGAGGGAGCGTCGCACTGTGGGAGGGTCAGTGCTGAGGGAGCGCCGCACTGTGGGAGGGTCAGAGCAGAGGGAGCGTCGCACTGTGGGAGGGTCAGTGCTGAGGGAGCGCTGCACTGTGGGAGAGTCAGTGCTGTGGGAGCAACGCACTGTGGGAGGGTCAGAGCAGAGGGAGCGTCGCACTGTGGGAGGGTCAGTGCTGAGGGAGCGCCGCGATGTGGGAGGGTCAGTGCTGAGGGAGTGCCGCACTGTGGGAGGGTCAGTGCTGAGGGAGCGCCGCACTGTGGGAGGGTCAGTGCTGCGGGAGCAACGCACTGTGGGAGGGTCAGAGCAGAGGGAGTGCCACACTGTAGGAGGGTCAGTGCTGAGGGAGCGTCGCACTGTGGGAGGGTCAGTGCTGAGGGAGCGCCGCACTGTGGGAGGGTCAGTGCTGAGTGAGCACCGCACTGTGGGAGGGTCAGTGCTGAGAACTCGCCGCACTGTGGGAGGGTCAGTGCTGAGGGAGCGCCGCGATGTGGGAGGGTCAGTGCTGAGGGAGTGCCGCACTGTGGGAGGGTCAGTGCTGAGGGAGCGCCGCACTGTGGGAGGGTCAGTGCTGCGGGAGCAACGCACTGTGGGAGGGTCAGAGCAGAGGGAGTGCCACACTGTAGGAGGGTCAGTGCTGAGGGAGCGTCGCACTGTGGGAGGGTCAGTGCTGAGGGAGCGCCGCACTGTGGGTGGGTCAGAGCAGAGGGAGCGTCGCACTGTGGGAGGGTCAGTGCTGAGGGAGCGCTGCACTGTGGGAGAGTCAGTGCTGTGGGAGCAACGCACTGTGGGAGGGTCAGAGCAGAGGGAGCGTCGCACTGTGGGAGGGTCAGTGCTGAGTGAGCGCCACACTGTGGGAGGGTCAGTGCTGAGAACTCGCCGCACTGTGGGAGTGTCAGTGCTGAGGGAGCACCGCACTGTGGGAGTGACAGTGCTGAGGGAGCGCTGCACTGTGGGAGGGTCAGAACAGAGGGAGCGTCGCACTGTGTGAGGGTCAGTGCTGAGGGAGCGCCGCACTGTGGGAGGGTCAGTGCTGAGGGAGCGCCGCACTGTGGGAGGGTCAGTGCTGAGGAAGCACCACACTGTAGGAGGGACAGTGCTGAGGTTGCGCCGCACTGTGGGAGGGTCAGTGCTGAGGTAGCGCCACACTGTGGGAGGGTCAGTGCTGAGGGAGCGCCGCACTGTGGGAGGATCAGTGCTGAGGGAGCGCCGCACTGTGGGAGGGTCAGTGCTGAGGGAGCGCCGCACTGTGGAAGGGTCAGTGCTGAGGGAGTGCCGCACTGTGGAAGGGTCAGTGCTGAGGGGGCGCCGCACTGTGGGAGGGTCCGTGCTGAGGGAGTGCCGCACTGTGGGAGGGCCCGTGCTGAGGGAGTGCCGCACTGTGGGAGGGTCAGTGCTGAGGGAGTGCGAGGGACATTTAATTTTGCTGTTGTCCATTTCTGTAAATGTTATGCAGTGACAGCAGATGTCCAGAGGAGGGCGGCACAGAGCATACTTTTTTTTATTTCTTTCAGCACAGAACAGGCCCTTCGGCCCACGATGTTGTGCCGACCTTCATCTGAAACCAAGATCAAGCTATCCCACTCCCTACCATCCTGGTGTGCTCCATGTGCCTATCCAATAACCGCTTAAATGTTCCTAAACTGTCTGACTCCACTATCACTGCAGGCAGTCCATTCCACACCCCAACCACTCTCTGCGTGAAGAACCTACCTCTGATATCCTTCCTATATCTCCCACCACGAACCCTATAGTTATGCCCCCTCGTAATAGCTCCATCCACCCGAGGAAATAGTCTTTGAACGTTCACTCGATCTATCCCCTTCATCATTTTATAAACCTCTATTAAGTCTCCCCTCAATCTCCTCCGCTCCAGAGAGAACAGCCCCAGCTCCCTCAACCTTTCCTCATAAGACCGACACTCCAAACCAGGCAGCATCCTGGTAAATCTCCTCTGCACTCCTTCCAGCGCTTCCACATCCTTCTTATAGTGAGGTGACCAGAACTGCACGCAATATTCCAAATGCGGTCTCACCAAGGTCCTGTACAGTTGCAGCATAACCCCACGGCTCTTAAACTCCAACCCCCTGTTAATAAAAGCTAGCACACTATAGGCCTTCTTCACAGCTCTATCCACTTGAGTGGCAACCTTTAGAGATCTGTGGATATGGACCCCAAGATCTCTCTGTTCCTCCACAGTCTTCAGAACCCTACTGCAGAGTGCCTCCCTCTGGAGGCTGTTAGTTTAATTCCAGCCCAGACAGTGGGGGTGATTTTCCCTGCTCGCCGCGCCGGCTGTAGGTCGCTCCAGTCCTGGAAAATAGCGGGCGGGCCTAAAACACACCTTCAAGCCCAGCGCCAAACAGTTTACGATTATCCCGGATCTTTCCCAGTGCCGTGAGCTGTGTCGCGATTCCAATCTCACATGAGTGACCTCGGGACGCAATCCCACCTCCCCACCACACCCCACCAGGCCGCCCCCCCACCACCCCCTATCCACTCTTCCGGAATGTTCCACCTCTCCGGCAGGAAGTTACATTGGCGCGAATCACTCCTCGCAGTGCGGCTCTGACACTCAGTTGCGAGGGGCAGCGAGGCAGAGACTCCAGCTTAATACCAATCGGAAGGGCAAGATAGCAGGTCCGCCACGGTGCGGGATGGGGGCATGGGGGGGGGGGCCAAGGGTGCAGCGGCTTGTGGATGGGGGGGGCGCTCAGGCTGGGAAGGATGTCTTCGGGTCGGGGGTCGGTATTGGGTTGGAGTCTGTCTGGAGAGGATTCTCCAGAATTGCTGGAAGACCTTTGAGGGGTTTGGTATGAGGTGGCGTTCTGCCAACCCTGGCACCCGTCTGGCGGACTGGCCTCGTGGTTTACCGTGGAAAACCCATCCCAGGACCCGCTGACAGTGAGGAGCGCCACGCTGAGGGAGCGCCGCACTGTGGGCGGGTCAGTGCTGAGGGAGCGCCGCCCTGTGGGAGGGTCAGTGCTGAGGGAGCGCCGCACGGTGGGAGGGTCAGTGCTGAGGGAGCGCTGCACTGTGGGAGGGTCAGTGCTGAGGGAGCGCCGCACTGTGGAAGGGTCAGTGCTGAGGGAGCGCCGCCCTGTGGGAGGGTCAGTGCTGAGGGAGCGCCGCACTGTGGGAGGGTCAGTGCTGAGGGAGCGCCGCACTGTGGAACGGTCAGTGCTGAGGGAGCGCCGCACTGTGGGAGGGTCAGTGCTGGGGGAGCGCTGCACTGTGGGAGGGCCAGCGCTGAGGGAGCGCCGCACTGTGGGAGGGTCAGTGCTGAGGGAGCGCCGCACTGTGGGAGGGTCAGTGCTGAGGGAGCGCCGCACTGTGGGAGGGCCAGTGCTGAGGGAGCGCCGCACTGTGGGAGGGTCAGTGCTGAGGGAGCGCCGCACTGTGGGAGGGTCAGTGCTGAGGGAGCGCCGCACTGTGGGAGGGTCAGTGCTGAGGGAGCGTCGCACTGTGGGGGGGTCGGTGCTGAGGGAGCGCCGCACCTTGGGAGGGTCGGTGCTGAGGGAGCGCCGCACTGTGGGAGGGTCAGTGCTGAGGGAGCGCCGCACTGTGGGAGGGTCAGTGCTGAGGGAGCGCCGCACTGTGGGAGGGTCAGTGCTGAGGGAGCGCCGCACTGTGGGAGGGTCAGTGCTGAGGGAGTGCCGCACTGTGGGAGGGTCAGTGCTGAGGGAGCGGCACACTGTGGGAGGGTCAGTGCTGAGGGAGCGCCGCACTGTGGGAGGGTCAGTGCTGAGGGAGCGGCACTCTGTGGGAGGGTCAGTGCTGAGGGAGCGCCGCACTGTGGGAGGGTCAGTGCTGAGGGAGCGCCGCACTGTGGGAGGGTCAGTGCTGGGGGAGCGCAGCACTGTGGGAGGGCCAGCGCTGAGGGAGCGCCGCACTGTGGGAGGGTCAGTGCTGAGGGAGCGCCGCACTGTGGGAGGGTCAGTGCTGAGGGAGCGCCGCACTGTGGGAGGGTCAGTGCTGAGGGAGCGTCGCACTGTGGGGGGGTTGGTGCTGAGGGAGCGCCGCACTTTGGGAGGGTCGGTGCTGAGGGAACGCCGCACTGTCGGAGGGTCAGTGATGAGGGGGCGCCGCACTGTGGGAGGGTCAGTGCTGAGGGAGCGCCGCACTGTGGGAGGGTCAGTGCTGAGGGAGCGCCGCACTGTGGGAGGGTCAGTGCTGAGGGAGCGGCACACTGTGGGAGGGTCAGTGCTGAGGGAGCGCCGCACTGTGGGATGGTCAGTGCTGAGGGAGCGCCGCACTGTGGGAGGGTCAGTGCTGAGGGAGCGCCGCCCTGTGGGAGTGTCAGTGCTGAGGGAGCGCCGCACTGTGGGAGGGTCAGTGCTGAGGGTGCGCCGCACTGTGGGAGGGTCAGTGCTGAGGGAGTGCCGCACTGTGGGAGGGTCAGTGCTGAGGGAGCGCCGCACTGTGGGAGGGTCAGTGCTGAGGGAGCACCGCACGGTGGGAGAGTCAGTGCTGAGGGAGCGCCGCACTGTGGGAGGGTCAGTGCTGAGGGAGCGCCGCACTGTCGGAGGGTCAGTGCTGAGGGAACGCCGCACTGTGGGAGGGTCAGTGCTGAGGGAGCGCCGCACTGTGGGAGGGTCAGTGCTGAGGGAGTGTCGCACTGTGGGAGGGTCAGTGCTGAGGGAGCGCCGCACTGTGGGAGGGTCAGTGCTGAGGGAGTGTCGCACTGTGGGAGGGTCAGTGCTGAGGGAGCGCCGCACTGTGGGAGGGTCAGTGCTGAGGGAGTGTCGCACTGTGGGAGGGTCAGTGCTGAGGGAGCGCCGCACTGTGGGAGGGTCAGTGGTGAGTGAGCTCTGTGGGTGTTAACACAACTCCTCACACTGCAGGGACTATGCGGTGCTCCCTCCAGTGGGAATTTAACAGTAACTTCATTGCAGCATTAATGTAAACATTATTTGTGACAATAATGAATATATTTTAAAACTTTAAACCATCATGCACTTCTCCAACAGGATCAGGAGGCGCATGCTGGGAACCCCCCCCCCACCCCGGCCCCTCCTGTTTGGAGTCTGCACGTTCTCCCCGTGTCTCCGTGGGTTTCCTCCGGGTGCTCCGGTTTCCTCCCACAGTCTGAAAGACGTGCTGTTTAGGGTGCATTGGCCGTGCTAAATTCTCCCGCTGTGTGACCCGAACAGGCGCCGGAATGTGGAACCTGGGGATTTTCACGATGTTGAACAAAGCAAGATGAACAAAGGAAAACAGGAGCACTGGTGGACAGGTCTGGACTGACAAGGACCCCCTTGCTGGCTGAAACACCGCCCAAAGCCCACACATGCTCGGAAGGGAGCAAGTCTTGATAAAAACGCTCTCTGACACTTCTTCCATGCCCTGAGAAATTTCTAGAACCTTCTTAAAATTAAGCGTGACTTCCGCCCCACAACCGTCGCTGAATGCTGTCCTGGTTACAGCCGCGAACCAGCCTATCTCTGAGCATATCTTCCACAGCTGCTTCTAAAGCTAAAGAACACTCTGTCGTGAGACATTTCTCCTGAAGTACCACCTCGATTGGATTCATTCGTGACTATCTTAGATTGATACCAACCCCTCGTTGTAAATAGCCTATCAATCAAACTCAAACAGTCTTTGAGCCCCCTATCAAGTTGCCACCCACTACCCCCCTTTAATCCCCTCTTTTCTGATGAAAAGAATTCTCACCCCAGCCTGTTTACGCTGTCCAGATACTTTCATGACATTGGTTCATTGTCCCAAATTATATACGCACATATCAAACTTTTTAGTCAGTTCATGTGTGTGTTTTCTTTTAAAACAGGACATACAAGCAAAATCCAGCTGAGGCTGCGAAGTAACCACTTGCTGGAAAGTTCCGGTGTGGATTCTATTCAGTCCTGAGGGAGACCGTGGAATGTCGTGTCTGGGAGGAGTCAAGGCATGTACAATGGAGACACTTGAAAGAAAGAGATACAATGCAAGCCATGAACTGTAATCTCCTGTGGTGATAATAGAAGCTGATTACCATCTCAGCAGAAACCATCTCCTGTGAGTTATGCCCCCAGACAAGGTTGTGTTTCGTCCCTTTCAAGAATACACAAAAGAATGGGGAATAAACTGACTGCAACCCCAGCCTGCATGTGCTAGCCTGGTGGTACAGTGCGAGTGTGCTGTCAAGGTCACGGCTCAAGAACATCCAAGGCAGCCCTCCATTGGCAGATACAATCTCCCTGAAGCAAGTTACAAATCAGGAAAGCCACAATCAAAAGAGATGGAGGATGAATCCTTTCAGCTACCCTGCGGAACCAAGAATTTCTGTCAAAACTACTCAACTGACAAAACCAGTGCGACCGGAATCACCCAACTTAACGGCCGCAACATTGAAACCATTTTCTCAAAGAACAAAGAAAATTACAGCACAGGAACAGGCCTTTCGGCCCTCCAAGGCTGCACCGACCATGCTGCCCGACTGAACTAAAAGCCCCTCCCCTTCCGGGGGAAAGAACAAAACCTTAAAACTTTAAACCTTGTTTGGTGTATTTCTATTTAACTTGTATTTTTCCTCAGACTGATTCGGGGCGGCACGGTGACACAGTGGTTGGCACTGCTGCCTCACAGCGCCAGGGACCCGGGTCCGATTCCCAGTTTGGGTCACTGTCTGTGTGGAGTCAGCACATTCTCCCCATGTCTGCGTGGGTTTCCTCCGGGTGCTCCGGTTTCCTCCCGCGTGCTGGTGAGGGTGCATTGGCCGTGCTAAATTCTCCCTCAGTGTTACCCAAACAGGAGTGTGGCGACTAGGGGATTTTCACAGTAACTTCATTGCAGTGTTAATGTAAGCCTACTTGTGACACTAATAAATAAACTTTAAACTTTTTGGGGGATATCTCAGTTTAACTTTGATTTTTTAAGATGTTTCCTGTTTGTAATCTGGGTGCGTGTATGTCATGCTTTAGGATTTGTTCACACATTTTAGTAAGTAATAAACTCACAATTTCTTGAACTTGACCGCCTGGTTAAATTGGCTCCTTCTAACACATTGGCACTGCGGAAGGACATTGTAGAGGAAAGGAGTCCTTTTAGAATCAACCTTCAGGTGACCAAACGAGCAGGGGTAAATAACGAAGGGACATCAACTCGTCCCTCTTCACCTCAGACTGTAATAAATTGGGGACCCCACTTCCAGAAACATGACAAATACAAGGAACTCACACAGGAACCGATCATAACTCGATGCAGAGGGAGCTTTACTCTGTATCTAACCCCGTGCTGTCCCTGTCCTGGGAGTGTTTGATGGGGACAGTGTAGAGGGAGCTTTACTCTGTATCTAACCCCGTGCTGTACCTGTCCTGGGAATGTTTGATGGGGACAGTGTAGAGGGAGCTTTACTCTGTATCTAACCCCGTGCTGTATCTGTCCTGGGAGTGTTTGATGGGGACAGTGTAGAGGGAGCTTTACTCTGTATCTAACCCCGTGCTGTACCTGTCCTGGGAGTGTTTGATGGGGACAGTGTAGAGGGAGCTTTACTCTGTATCTAACCCCGTGCTGTATCTGTCCTGGGAGTGTTTGATGGGGGACAGTGTAGAGGGAGCTTTACTCTGTATCTAACCCCGTGCTGTACCTGTCCTGGGAGTGTTTGAAGGGGACAGTGTAGAGGGAGCTTTACTCTGTATCTAACCCCGTGCTGTACCTGTCCTGGGAGTGTTTGAAGGGGACAGTGTAGAGGGAGCTTTACTCTGTATCTAACCCCGTGCTGTACCTGTCCTGGGAGTGTTTGATGGGGACAGTGTAGAGGGAGCTTTACTCTGTATCTAACCCCGTGCTGTACCTGTCCTGGGAGTGTTTGATGGGGGACAGTGTAGAGGGAGCTTTACTCTGTATCTAACCCCGTGCTGTACCTGTCCTGGGTGTGTTTGATGGGGACAGTGTAGAGGGAGCTTTACTCTGTATCTAACCCCGTGCTGTACCTATCCTGGGAGTGTTTGATGGGGACAGTGTAGAGGGAGCTTTACTCTGTATCTAACCCCGTGCTGTACCTGTCCTGGGAGTGTTTGATGGGGACAGTGTAGAGGGAGCTTCACTCTGTATCTAACCACATGCTGTACCTGTCCTGGGAGTGTTTGATGGGGACAGTGTAGAGGGAGCTTTACTCTGTATCTAACCCCGTGCTGTACCTGTCCTGGGAGTGTTTGAAGGGGACAGTGTAGAGGGAGCTTTACTCTGTATCTAACCCCGTGCTGTACCTATCCTGGGAGTGTTTGATGGGGACAGTGTAGAGGGAGCTTTACTCTGTATCTAATCCCGTGCTGTACCTATCCTGGGAGTGTTTGATGGAGACAGTGTAGAGGGAGCTTTACTCTGTATCTAACCCAGTGCTGTACCTGTCCTGGGAGTGTTTGATGGGGACAGTGTAGAGGGAGCTTTACTCTGTATCTAATCCCGTGCTGTACCTATCCTGGGTGTGTTTGATGGGGACAGTGTAGAGGGAGCTTTACTTTGTATCTAACCCTGTGCTGTATCTGTCCTGGGAGTGTTTGATGGGAACAGTGTAGAGGGAGCTTTACTCTGTATCTAACCCGGTGTTGTACCTGTTCTGGGAGTGTTTGATGGGGACAGTGTAGAGGGAGCTTTACTCTGTATCTAACCCCGTGCTGTACCTGGTCTGGGAGTGTTTGATGGGGACCGTGTAGAGGGAGCTTTACTTTGTATCTAACCCCGTGCTGTATCTGTCCTGGGAGTGTTTGATGGGAACAGTGTAGAGGGAGCTTTACTCTGTATCTAACCCGGTGCTGTACCTGTTCTGGAAGTGTTTGATGGGGACTGTGTAGAGGGAGCTTTACTCGTATCTAACCCTGTGCTATACCTGTCCTGGGAGTGTTTGATGGGGACAGTGTAGAGGGAGCTTTACTCTGTATCTCATCCTGTGCTGTACCTGTCCTGGGAGTGTTTGATGGGGACAGTGCCGAGAGAGATTTACTCTGTATCTAACCCCGTGCTGTCCTGGGAGTGTGTGTGTGAATGTTAGCGTGAGTGAGTGTGTGTGAGATTGTGGGGGTGTGAGAGAGTGTGAGAGTGTGGGGGTGTGAGAGAGTGTGAGTGTGTGTGTGTGAGAGAGTGTGTATATGTGTGTGAGTGTGTGTGTAAGAGAGTGTGAGAGTGTGTGTGTGTGTGTGGGGCACCCCGTGTGTCTGCTGCCCTGCTCCCTCTGGGTGGTCAAGCTGGGAGGGGCTCTCTGAGAACTTCCCCACGGGGAGGGCACTGTGGAGCAGGAGGTCGGCAGGCAGAATGGGGGCACGGATCATCCATGGATTCACTCAATGGGTGCAGAGTCTCAGGGCTGTTGGGGTGGGGGAGCAGTGGAAGGGTGGGGAGGGGGTGCAGTGGAAGGGTGGGGAGGGGGGCAGTGGAAGGGTGGGGAGGGGGGCAGTGGAAGGGTGGGGAGGGGGGCAGTGGAAGGGTGGGGAAGGGGGGCAGTGGAAGGGTGGGGAGGGGGGGCAGTGGAAGGGTGGGGAGGGGGGGCAGTGGAAGGGTGCGGAGGGGGGCAGTGGAAGGGTGGGGAGGGGGGGCAATGGAAGGGTGGGGGGCAGTGGAAGGGTGGGGAGGGGGGCAGTGGAAGGGTGGGGAGGGGGGCAGTGGAAGGGTGGGGTGCTGAATGGCCCACTCCGCCCCGGCAGGCCCCTTTAAGGAACTTTCCAAAGGAATTTGTCGGTGCTTTAAATGTTGCTGGTTCCGTCCGCTGTGATGTCACAGGGAGCCGCGCGCCCCTCTCCGCACTGGCGGTTTGGGGGTGACAGTTAATGCTGATCGCCAAGGGACACATCAGAGCTTCCCATCTTCAAACAGCCCTCACTGACTCCCAACAGAGCGTCGCCCAGACGAACACTGCATCCACCCTCCACACACACAGGCTGTCAGATCAGATCCTGCGGGCAACACCAAGTAAGAATTTGTTCTATTCTTTAATCCACTGATCATTGAGCTCAGTAACCTCTCTCCCAGCACCCTGTGTTACTGACTGTATCTCTACTGATGTTAATCCAGCTCCCTCACACTGTCACTCAGTAACCTCTCCCCCCCCCAGCACCCTGTGTTACTGACTGTATCTCTACTGATGTTAATCCAGCTCCCTCACACTGTCACTCAGTAACCTCTCTCCCCCAGCACCCTGTGTTACTGACTGTATCTCTACTGATGTTAAGCCAGCTCTCTCACACTGTCACTCAGTAACCCCTCTCACCCTAGCACCCTGTGTTACTGACTGTATCTCTACTGATGTTAATCCAGCTCCCTCACACTGTCACTCAGTAACCCCTCTCCCCCAGCACCCTGTGTTACTGACTGTATCTCTACTGATGTTAATACAGCTACCTCACACTGTCACTCAGTAACCTCTCTCCCCCAGCACCCTGTGTTACTGACTATCTCTACTGATGTTAATCCAGCTCCCTCACACTGTCACTCAGTAACCCCTCTCCCCCAGCACCCTGTGTTACTGACTGTATCTCTACTGATGTTAATACAGCTACCTCACACTGTCACTCAGTAACCTCTCTCCCCCAGCACCCTGTGTTACTGACTATCTCTACTGATGTTAATCCAGCTCTCTCACACTGTCACTCAGTAACCCCTCTCCCCAGCACCCTGTGTTACTGACTGTATCTGTACTGATGTTAATACAGCTCCCTCACACTGTCACTCAGTAACCCCTCTCCCCCAGCACCCTGTGTTACTGACCGTATCTGTACTGATGTTAATCCAGCTCCCTCACACTGTCACTCAGTAACCCCTCTCCCCCAGCACTCTGTGTTACTGACTGTATCTGTACTGATGTTAATCCAGCTCCCTCACACTGTCACTCAGTAACCCCTCTCCCCAGCACCCTGTGTTACTGACTGTATCTGTACTGATGTTAATACAGCTCCCTCACACTGTCACTCAGTAACCCCTCTCCCCCCAGCACCCTGTGTTACTGACTGTGTCTCTATTGATGTTAATACAGCTCCCTCACACTGTCACTCAGTAACCCCTCTCCCCCAGCACCCTGTGTTACTGACTGTATCTCTATTGATGTTAATCCAGCTTCCTCACACTGTCACTCAGTAACCCCTCTCCCCCCGTCCCCAATTCTCCAATGTCTCTCTAAGTTGGCTGGGAGGTTGGACTGTCAGCCTGTACTTACCCTGTTGTACCTCTTCCTCCTGCAGATCTTCGCCTCTGGACCCCGGGGTACTGTGCGGGGCAGGGTGAGGTGGGGGGGGGGGAGCTGGGGGCAGCTATGGAGGCTGACCCGGAGGGGCCCTTGCCCTCCTCCTCGATGCCGGGTGACGTCTCCAGGACCCACAGCAAAAGCTCCAAAAGCTTTCACAAGGTGAACCAGGTGCTGGCCAAGGGGGTGAAGCAGCTCTTCGCCAACCAGCGCGGGTCCCTGCTCGAGAGCAACGGCCTCCAGCTGGACGTGGCCAGGCAGCACCTCCAGCCCAAGAGCTCGCTCCTGCAGAGCTATGTGGTCCCCTCGGACGACGATCTCTCCCTGTCCGTGCCTGTTGTCAAGGGCAACGCTGCCTCCAACTCGAGCCTGCGCCCTCATTTCACCTCCACCAAGCCGGAGGCCCAGTGCGGTTGGCTGCAGGATCACAAAGGCCACAGATCCCTGTGCCCCCCCACTGTGCGTCCCCACTTCATCCCCAAGGGGGGCAGGAAGAGCCCCGAGGTGCCCAAGGAGATGCCCGTGCCGCAGGCCGCCCTGAGCCCCAGGCCCATGGACCCGCAGGCCTTCCAGCCCCTGGAGTTCCTGAACAACCAAGGCGTCAAAGGCCCCAGCTCGCCCCCGCCCCCACCCCAACTCCCGCCCAAGCTTAGCTCCGAGGACATGCACAACAGCTACCTGGGGAGCGACCAGGACTCTGACGACGTGAAGGGCAAATCCAAAATCCGCGTGGACGAATCGCGGAGATTCACCATTTCCAACACCTTCTCCCGGATGAGGGGCTTAATGAAAGACAAGGTAAGAATGGAACAGTGGGTTAGCGCTGCTGCCTCACAGCGCCAGGGACCCGGGTTCAATTCCAACCTCGGGTCACTGTCTGTGTGGAGTTTGCACGTTCTCCCCGTGTCGGCGTGGGTTTCCTCCGGGTGCTCCGGTTTCCTCCCACACTCCAAAGATGTGCGGGTTAGGTGGATTGGCCATGCTAAAGGATCAGAAGGACCTTGGGGTCCAGGTCCATAGGACTCTTAAATCGGCCTCGCAGGTAGAGGAGGTGGTTAAGAAGGTGTATGGTGTGCTGCCCTTCATCAATCGAGGGATTGAGTTTAGGAGTCCGGGGATAATGATGCAATATATAAGACCCTCATCAGACCCCACTTGGAGTACTGTGCTCAGTTCTGGTTGCCTCATTACAGGAGGGATGTGGAAATGATTGAAAGGGTGCAGAGAAGATTTACAAGGATGTTGCCTGGATTGGTTGGCATGCCTTATGAGGATAGGCTGAGGGAGCTCGGTCTTTTCTCCTTGGAGAGACGAAGGATGAGAGGTGACCTGATAGAGGTGCGCAAGATGTTGAGAGGTATAGATTGGGTGGATTCTCGGAGGCTTTTTCCCAGGGCTGAAATGGTTGCTACGAGAGGACACAGGTTTAAGGTGCTGGGGGGTAGGTACAGAGGAGATGTCAGGGGTAAGTTTTTCACTCAGAGGGTGGTGGGTGAGTGGAATCGGCTGCCGTCAGTGGTGGTGGAGGCAAACTCGATAGGGTCTTTTAAGAGACTTCTGGATGAGTACATGGGACTTAATAGGATTGAGGGTTATAGGTAAGTCTATATATAAGCCTAGGTAGGTAGGGACATGACCGGCGCAGCTTGTGGGCTGAAGAGCCTGTTTGTGCTGTATTTTTTTAATGTTCTATGTTCTAAATTGCCCCTTAGTGTTCAAAGATGTGCTGGTTAGGTGGATTGGCCATGCTAAATTGTCCCTGAGTGTCCAAAGATGTGCAGGTTGGGTGGATTGGCCGTGCTAAATTGTGCCTTAGTGTCCAAACATGTGTAGGCGAGGTGGATTGGCCATGCTAAGCTGCCCCTTAGTGTCAGGGGGATTAGCAGGGTAAATACGTGGTGTTACGGGGATCGGGACTGGGTGGGATTGTTGGTGCTGACTTGAGGGGCCGAATCGCCTCTTTCTGCACTGTAGGGATTCGATGATTCTCAGTACTGAGGACTAGAGGGACCTTGGGGTGCATGTCCATCGATTCCTGAAGGCAGCAGGACAGGTAGATAAGGTGGTTAAGAAGTTAAATGGGGATAATTGCCTTTATTTAACTGAATCAAATACCAGAGCAGTGTGGTTGTGATGGAGCTGTATGAAGCACTGGTTAGGTCACAGCTAGAGCACTGTGTACAGTTCTGGTCACCACACTACAGGAAGGATGTGATTGCACTGGAGAGGGTGCGGAGGAGATTCACCAGGATGCTGCCTGGGATGGAGCGTCTCAGCGATGGAGAGAGGCTGGTTAGACTGGGGTTGTTTTCCTCAGAGCAGGGAAGGCTGAGGGGGCATCTGATCGAGGTGTACAGAATAATGAGGGACACAGATAGGGTGGATAGGATAGATCTAAACAGTGAGAGATTGCAGAGCCCTGAGGTGCAGAGGGACCTGGGTGTCCTCGTGCGTGAATCACAAAAGGTTGTTCTGAAGGTACGGCAAGTGATTAGGAAAGCTCATGGAACATTATCGTTCATTGTGAGGGGAATTGAATATAACAGTAGGAAGGTTATGTTTCAGTTGTACAGAACATTGGTGAGGCCACATCTGGAGTATTGCGTACAGTATGGGTGAGACCACATCTGGAGTATTGTGTACAGTATGGATGAGACCACATCTGGAGTATTGTGTACAGTATGGGTGAGACCACATCTGGAGTATTGTGTACAGTATGGGTGAGACCACATCTGGAGTATTGTGTACAGTATGGGTGAGGCCACATCTGGAGTATTGTGTACAGTATGGGTGAGGCCACATCTGGAGTATTGTGTACAGTATGGGTGAGGCCACATCTGGAGTATTGTGTAAAGTATGGGTGAGGCCACATCTGGAGTATTGTGTACAGTATGGGTGAGGCCACATCTGGAGTATTGTGCAAAGTATGGGTGAGGCCACATCTGGAGTATTGTGTACAGTATGGGTGAGGCCACATCTGGAGTATTGTGTACAGTGTCAGTGAGACCACATCTGGAGTATTGTGTACAGTGTCGGTGAGACCACATCTGGAGTATTGTGTACAGTATTGGTGAGATCACATCTGGAGAAGTGAGTACAGTATCGGTGAGACCACATCTGGAGTATTGTGTACAGTATGGGTGAGGCCACATCTGGAGTATTGTGTACAGTATGGGTGAGACCACATCTGGAGTATTGTGTACAGTATGGGTGAGACCACATCTGGAGTATTGTGTAAAGTATGGGTGAGACCACATCTGGAGTATTGTGTAAAGTATGGGTGAGGCCACATCTGGAGTATTGTGTACAGTGTCAGTGAGACCACATCTGGAGTATTGTGTACAGTGTCGGTGAGACCACATCTGGAGTATTGTGTACAGTATCGGTGAGATCACATCTGGAGAAGTGAGTACAGTATCGGTGAGACCACATCTGGAGTATTGTGTACAGTATCAGTAAGACCACATCTGGAGTATTGTGTACAGGGTGTTGGTGAGACCACATCGGGAGTATCGTGTGCAGTATTGGTGAGACCACATCTGGAGTATTGTGTACAGTATCAGTGAGACCACATCTGGAGTATTGTGTGCAGTATGGGTGAGATGACATCTGGAGTATTGTGTACAGTATGGGTGAGACCACATCTGGAGTATTGGGTACAGTGTCGGTGAGACCACATCTGGAGTATTGTGTACAGTATCGGTGAGACCACATCTGGAGTATTGTGTACAGTGTCGGTGAGACCTCATCTGGAATATTGTGTACAGTATCGGTGAGACCACATCTGGAGTATTGGGTACAGTATGGGTGAGACCGCATCTGGAGTATTGTGTGCAGTATCGGTGAGGTCACATCTGGAGTATTGTGTACAGTATGGGTGAGGCCACATCTGGAGTATTGTGTACAGTATCGGTGAGGCCACATCTGGAGTATTGTGTACAGTATGGGTGAGACCACATCTGGAGTATTGTGTACAGTATGGGTGAGACCACAGCTGGAGCATTGTGTACAGTATCGGTGAGACCACATCGGGAGTATTGTGTACAGTATCAGTGAGGCCACATCTGGAGTATTGTGTACAGTGTGGGTGAGACCACATCTGGAGTATTGTGTACAGTATGGGTGAGACCACATCTGGCGTATTGTGTGCAGTATGGGTGAGACCACATCTGGAGTATTGTGTACAGTATCGGTGAGACCACATTGGGAGTATTGTGTACAGTATCAGTGAGGCCACATCTGGAGTATTGTGTGCAGTATGGGTGAGACCACCTCTGGATTATTGTGTACAGTGTCGGTGAGACCACATCTGGAGTATTGTGTACAGTATCAGTGAGACCACATCTGGAGTATTGTGTACAGTATCGGTGAGACCACATCTGGAGTATTGGGTACAGTATGGGTGAGACCACAGCTGGAGTATTGTGTGCAGTATCGGTGAGGCCACATCTGGAGTATTGTGTACAGTATCGGTGAGGCCGCATCTGGAGTATTGTGTACAGTATGGGTGAGACCACATCTGGAGTATTGTGTACAGTATGGGTGAGACCAAAGCTGGAGTATTGTGTACAGTGTGGGTGAGACCACATCTGGAGTATTGTGTACAGTATGGGTGAGACCACATCTGGCGTATTGTGTACAGTATCGGTGAGACCACATCGGGAGTATTGTGTACAGTATCAGTGAGGCCACATCTGGAGTATTGTGTGCAGTATGGGTGAGACCACATCTGGAGTATTGTGTACAGTATCGGTGAGACCACATCTGGAGTATTGTGTACAGTATGGGTGAGACCACATCTGGATTATTGTGTACAGTGTCGGTGAGACCACATCTGGAGTATTGTGTACAGTATCAGTGAGACCACATCTGGAGTATTGTGTACAGTATCGGTGAGGCCACAGCTGGAGTATTGTGTACAGTACGGGGTCTCCTTATTTAAGGAAGGATGTGAATGCGTTGGGAGTGGTTCAGAGAAGGTTTCCCAGACCCATCCCTGGAATGGGCGGGTTGTCTGATGAGGAAAGGTCGGACAGGTCAGGCTTGTATCCGCTGCAGTTTAGAAGAGTAAGAGGCGACTCGATCCAAACCTTTCAGATCCTGAGGGGGTTTCTTGACAGGGTGGGTGTGGAGAGGATGTTTCCTCTTGTGGGAGAATCTAGAAGTCGGCGTGGGGGCTGGGGGTGGGGGGGGGTGGGGGGTGGGGTGGGGAGTGGGGGGGGGGCGGTGACTGTTTAAAAATAAGGGGGTCGCCCAGTGCAGACGGAGATGAGGAGAAATGATTTCTCTCAGAGGGGGCTGAGTCTCTGGAACTCTCTTCCTCAGAAGGCGGGGGAAGCAGAGTCTTGGAATCTATTTAAGGCAGAGGTGGAAAGATTCTGGATTAATGAGGGGGTGAAAGGTTATCAGCAATGTGGGGTCAAAGTTACAGTCAGATCAGACATGGACATATCGAATGGGGGAGCAGGGTTAATGGAGCAGGATCGAGGGGGAGAATGAGGGAGGGGAATCGAGGGGGAGATTGAGGGACGGGGATCGAGGGGGAGAATGAGGGAGGGGAATCGAGGGGGAGATTGAGGGTCGGGGATCGAGGGGGAAAATGAGGGAGGGGATCGAGGGGGAGAATCAGAGAGGGGGATCGAGGGGCAGAACGAGGGAAGGGATCGAGGGGAGAATGAGGGAGGGGATTGAGGGGGAGAATGAGGGAGGGAATCGAGGGGGAGAATGAGGGAGGGGATCGAGGGGGAGAATGAGGGAGGGGATCGAGGGGAGAATGAGGGAGGGGATCGAGGGGAGAATGAGGGAGGGGATCGAAGGGGAGAATGAGGGAGGGGGATCGAGGGGAGAATGAGGGAGGGGATCGAGGGGAAGATTGAGGGAAGGGGATCTAGGGGGAGAATGAGGGAGGGGATCGAGGGGGAGAATGAGGGAGGGGGATTGAGGAGAGAATGAGGGAGAGGATCGAGAGGGAGAACAAGGGAGTTGGAGTGGCATCGAGGGGGAGAATGAGGGAGGGGATCGAAGGAGAGAATGAGGGAGGGGGATCGAGGAGGAGAATGGGGGGATTGAGGGGGAGAATGGGATGGAAGGGAATTGAGGGGCTGAATGGGGGGACTGAGGAGCTGAATAGGGGGATCGCGGGGCTGAATAGGGGATTGAGGGGCTGAATAGGGGATTGAGGGGCTGAATAGGGGGATTGAGGAGCTGAATAGGGGGATCGCGGGGCTGAATAGGGGATTGAGGGGGTGAATAGGGGATTGAGGGGCTTATTAGGGGGATTGAGGAGCTGAATAGGGGGATCGCGGGGCTGAATAGGGGATTGAGGGGCTGAATAGGGGATTGAGGGGCTGAATGGGGGGATTGAGGAGCTGAATGGGGGGATCGCGGGGCTGAATAGGGGATTGAGGGGCTGAATAGGGGATTGAGGGGCTGAATAGGGGGATTGAGGAGCTGAATAGGGGGATCGCGGGGCTGAATAGGGGATTGAGGGGCTGAATAGGGGATTGAGGGGCTGAATGGGGGGATTGAGGAGCTGAATAGGGGGATCGCGGGGCTGAATAGGGGATTGAGGGGCTGAATGGGATGGAAGGGGATCAACGGGCTGAATGGCCTGCTCCGTTCTCTGTCTGGGCTCTCTCTCTCTCGCAGGCTGACCAGTTGGAGGTGGCCAGTCTGGGCCCAATGTCCTGCATCCCGGAGGAGACCCCCAGCCCCCCGTCCCCCAGCCAGGAGGACATTGCGATGCTGGAGGGGCTGCGGGCCGAGATTGCCCTGTTCCAGCAGAAGGTGCTGAAGATCACGGAGGAGATCCGGGTCAAACAGACCCACCGCAGCGCCAACGTCTCCGAGTACCTGCGCCTCATCTCGCACACCGACCGGGCTCAGGCCTTCAGGCTGAAGGAGGCCTTCGAGAAGAAGAACCAGTACCTCTCCTCCATCATCTCCCAGCTGCAGCGGCGGCTGGAACACTACGTCAAGAGGCAGCAACAGCTGGAGCAGGAGGTGACCCTCCTCCAGGACAAGGCCTCTAGCCTCCAGGCCATGCACAGCCTGCAGCAGGTCGGGAGCGACTACACCAACGATGACAACCACTCCGACTCGCCTCACCTCAGTGAGGCCAGCATCACTCGCGCCAACCTGCTGGTGCCCTCCGAGTCCGAGACGCAAGGAATCTCCCATCACAAGACCCAGAAAAGCGCCTTCAACAACCCCTACTCTGACACCGACCCCCTCACCATCCCCGACGACGAGTACTCCTTCATCACCAGCTACTCGGAGAACTTCCAGGAACTCCTGGGCCTCAACTTCGAGGGAAAGACCTCGCGGGACAACTCGCTGGAGCGCCACAACCTGGGCTACCTGTCCATGCTGGAGGAGCTGACCGAGATCAAGGAGACACAGCTGAACTTGGAGCTGGACTTTAAAAACATTGCGGAACAGTATAACCAGCATTACGCCGCCTTCGAGGAGTCCCTACATGAGGAAAAATACAGGTACCTGGCACTGCTCCACACAGCCGTGAGGGAGAGTGAGTGAGTGAGTGAGTGAGGAGTGTGAGGAGTGAGGAGAGAGTGAGGAGTGAGTGAGTGAGGAGTGAGTGAGGAGTGTGAGTGAGGAGTGAATGAGGAGTGTGAGGAGTGTGAGGAGTAAGTGAGTGAGAAGTGAGTGAGGAGTGGGTGAGTGAGTGGTGAGTGAGTGAGTGAGTGAGTGAGGAGTGAGTGAGGAGTGAGTGAGGAGTGAGTGAGGAGTGAGTGAGGAGTGAGTGAGGAGTGAGTGAGTGAGGAGTGAGTGAGTGAGTGAGTGAGGAGTGAGTGAGTGAGGAGTGAGTGAGTGAGGAGTGAGTGAGGAGTGAGTGAGGAGTGAGTGAGTGAGGAGTGAGTGAGTGAGGAGTGAGTGAGGAGTGAGTGAGTGAGGAGTGAGTGAGGAGTGAGTGAGTGAGGAGTGAGTGAGTAAGGAGTGAGTGAGTGAGGAGTGAGTGAGTGAGGAGTGAGTGAGTGAAGAGTGAGTGAGTGAAGAGTGAGTGCGTGAGTGAGTGAGGAGAGTGAGTGAGTGAGTTAAGAGTGAGTGGGAGTGAGGAGTGAGTGAGGAGCGAGTGAGTGAGTAAAGATTAAGTGTGAGTGATTGAGTGAGTGTGAGTGAGGAGTGAGTGAATGAGTGAGAGTGGAATGAGTGAGAGTGGAATGAGTGAGTGGAATGAGTGAGTGGAATGAGTGAGTGGAATGAGTGAGTGGAATGAGTGAGTGAGGAGTGAGTGAAGAGTGAGTGAGTGAGGAGTGAGTGAAGAGTGAGTGAGTGAGGAGTGAGCGTGTGTGTGAAAGTGAGTGTGAGTGAGGAGTGAGTGTAAGTAGTGAGTGAGGAGTGAGTGGGCAGTGAGGGAATGAGGAGTGAGAGAGTGAGGAGTGAGAGAGTGAGGAGTGAGAGAGTGAGGAGTGAGAGAGCGTGTGAGTGAGAGTGAGTCAGTGAGTGTGAGTGAGGAGTGAGTGAGTGAGGTGAGTGAGTGAGGGAGGAGTGAGGGAGGAGTGAGGGAGGAGTGAGGGAGGAGTGAGGGAGGAGTGAGGGAGGAGTGAGGGAGGAGTGAGGGAGTGAGTGAGGGAGTGAGTGAACGGATGAGTGAGCGAGGAGTGAGTGAGGACTGAGGGAGTGAGGAGTGAGGAGTGAGGGAGTGAGGAGTGAGTGAGGGAGTGAGGGAGTGAGGGAGTGAGGAGTGAGTGAGGGAGTGAGGGAGTGAGGAGTGAGGGAGTGAGGAGTGAGCGAGTGAGGAGTGGGTGAGTTATTCCTTAGCTCTCTGAATCCTCCGCGACTCCCGTCCTGTTGTCCAGTTCAAGCTGGATGGTGTGGCGAGTGTGGGCTCTGGACTCAGTGCACTGTCACATGGCAGCGACTTACTCAGGGAAGAAGCCACATGACTAGGATACGGATGCCCCTCTCCACCCCTCACACACTCTTCCCTCGCCCTCACCCTCGTCCTCACCATGACCTGGAATAAGATCCGCTGCCTCTTCAAACCGTGCAGCTCCCTCCCCGCCCTCCCCTCGGCCCTGCTGCCCTCCGACAGGCTAGAGCCCTCGAAAAGCCACCCTCCGTAACCTCCACCCACTGGTTCCTGATCCCATCTCTCTGCAACTCCCGTGACAAACTGCGTCCTCTATCTCCTCAAAAAGAAGGCCTCAAAACCTGCCTCGGACAAACACGTCAACTGAGACTGAGAAACTCTGAGAGCGGGGCTGGGGGGTGGGTTCCAATGCTGCCCCTCCCCACCCCTGCCAACTCCCACCTCCACCAGGGGTAGTGCGGGGGGGGGGGGGGGGGGGGGGGAGGGAGAAAGATTCCTGACCCCCAGAGAAGAGATTGCCTCCTCATCTCAGTTCAAAATGGCCACCCTTTGATCCTGAGACTGTGACACTCTCTTCCCGCCCCTCTCCCCCCCCCTACACCCCCTACCATAGCCCCCGAACTCTCTACCTTGGAGATCAAAAGGGTACGCGTGTCCGAGGCGTGGTCTCGTACCCTGCCCCTCCCCCGCAAAGCCCTACACAACATCCTCAGTCTTGAACTCTGACCCCTTGGCGATAAAGGCCAAGATCCACCTCCACCTCGTCCCACTGGACTACGAATCCGCCGTCTCACGTCCCACCCAATCCCTCTGAAACACAGAAACTAGAAGCAGGAGGAGGCCATTCGGCCCTTCGAACCTGCTCCGCCATTCATTACGATCATGGCTGATCACCCAACTCAATATCCTGATCCCGCTTCCCCCCCATATCCTTGATTCCTTCAGCCCCAAGAGCGATACCTATGATGTATGAAGAGAGATTGACTCGGTTAGGATTGTTTTCGCTGGAGTTCAGACGAATGAGGGGGGAATCTCATAGAGACTCATAAAATTCTAACAGGACTAGACAGGGTAGATGCAGGGAGGATGTTCCCGATGGTGGGGAATGTCCAGAACCAGGGGTCACAGTCTGAGGATTCGGGGTAGACCATTTAGGACGGAGATGAGGAGACATTTCTTCACCCAGAGAGTGGTGAGCCTGTGGAATTCATTCCCACAGGAAGTAGTTGGCGCCAAAACATTGAATGTAGTCAAGAGGCGGCTGAATATAGCACTTGGGACGAACGGGATCAGAGGTTATGGGGAGAAGCAGGATTAGGTTATTGAGTTGGACGATCAGCCATGATGGGTGATGAATGGTGGAGCAGGCTCGAAGGGCCGAATGGCCTCCTCCTGTTCCCATCTTCTACGTTTCTAATTTCTTCTTGAAATCAGACAACATTTTGGCCTCAACTACTTTCTGTGGGAGTGAATTCCACACATTCACCATCCTCCGGGTGAAGAACTTTCTCCTCACCTCAGTCCTAAAAGGTTTACCCCTTATCCTCAAACTGTGACCCCTAGTTCTGGACTCCCCCCACCATCGGGAACATTCTTCTGAATCGACACTATCTAATCATAGAACATAGAACAGTACAGTAACAGGCCCTTCGGCCCACAATGTTCTGCCGAGCATAATGTCAAATTAAACTATCCCTCCTGCCTGCCCTTGCTCCATGTCCCTCTGTTCCTTGCATATTCCTGTGCTTATCTAAAAGCCCCTTAAACACCCCTATCGTATCTGCCTCCGCCAGCCCTGGCAGCGTGTTCCAGACACCTACCACTCTCTGTGTAAAAAACCTGCCCCTCACATCTCCTCTGAACTTTCCCTCTCTCACCTGAAGCGCGTGCCCCCGAGTATTAGACATTTCAACTCTGGGAAAAAGATTCTGACTGTCTGTGCCTCTCACAAGTTATAGACCTCTATCAGGTCTCCCCTCAGCCTCCGCCGCTCCACGGAAAACAACGTTAGTTTATCCAACCTCTCCTTATAGCTCATCCCCTCTAATCCAGGCAGCATCCTGGTAAACCTCTTCTGCACTCTCTCCAAAGCCTCCACATCCTCCCTGTAATGCGGCGACCAGAATTGAACGCAATACTCTTAAGTGCGGCCAAACCAAAGTTTTATAAAGCTGCAACGTGACATCCTGACTCTTGCACTCATTGTCCTGACCAATAAAGGCAAGCGTGCCCTATTCTTTCCTTACTACCCGATCGGCTTGTGCGGCCACTTTCGGGCAGCTATGGACTTGAACCCCAAGATCCTGTTAGAATCCCTGAAACATGCGGACGTTTTCCCCGGTTGAAAGAGAAAGATCCTGGGTAGAACTTTACGAGATTTTTCCTAAGTGTCCAGCTAGTCTGAAACTGGGAGAGTTCCAGATCCATTTTGCCGGCAATTGTTCACGCCCGATCTTATGCACTCTGTCTCTGAAAAGATGGGTGAGTGAGTTTCTAGCCAGAGAGGCTGTGGGTTGGACTTAAAGCGCCAGAGAGCCTGCAGAGGGAGGTATTGTGCATGTGCAGGCCTCTGATGCTAAGCATGCGCATTAGCAGCAGTCTGACAGACTGAGAGAGCTGTCAGGCCCCTGCTGCTGCAGGCAGCCTCAAGCAGCTGCCAAAGAACAAAGAACACAGCACAGGAACAGGCCCTTCGGCCCTCTAAGCCTGCACCGACCATGCTGCCCGACTTAACTAAAACCCCCTTCTCTATCGGGGACCATATCCCTCTATTCCCATCCTATTCATGTCTTTGTCAAGACGCCCCTTAAAAGTCACTATTGTATCTGCTTCCACTACCTCCCCCGGCAGTGAGTTCCAGGCACCCACCACCCTCTGTGTAAAAAATCTGCCTCGTACATCTCCTTTAAACCTTGCCCCTCGCACCTTAAACCTGTGCCCCCTAGTAATTGACTCTTCCACCCTGGGAAAAAGCTTCCGACTATCCACTCTGTCCATGCCTCTCATAAGCTTGTAGACTTCTATCAGGTCTCCCCTCAACCTCCGTCGCTCCAGTGAGAACAAACCAAGTTTCTCCAACCTCTCCTCATAGCTAATGCCCTCCATACCAGGCAACATCCTGGTAAATCTTTTCTGTCCCCTCTCCAAAGCCTCCACATCCTTCTGGTAGTGAGGCGACCAGAATTGTACACAATATTCTAAATGAGGCCTAACTAAGGTTCTATAAAGCTGCAACATGACTTGCCAATTTTTAAACTCAATGCCCCGGCCGATGAAGGCAAGCATGCCGTAAGCCTTCTTGACTACCTTCTCCACCTGCATTGCCACTTTCAGTGACCTGTGTACCTGTACACCCAGATCCCATTGCCTATCAATACTTAGAATCTTAGAAACCCTACAGCACAGAAAGAGGCCATTCGGCCCATCGAGTCTGCACCGACCACAATCCCACCCAGGCCCTACCCCCATATCCCTACACTCTTAAGGGTTCTGCCGTTTACTGTATATTTCCAATCTGTATTAGACCTTCCAAAATGCATGACCTCACATTTGTCCAGATTAAACTCCATCTGCCATCTCTCCGCCCAAGCCTCCAACCGATCTATATCCTGCTGTATCCTCTGATGGTCCTCATCACTATCTGCAAATCCACTAAGCTTTGTGTCGTCTGCAAACCTACTAATCAAACTAGGCCGCCCCCCCATCCCCCCTGCAAGCACGGGGTCCCGTGACCCGAGATGCAGCCCCCATCACCCCTCCCCGCACCCCACTGCCCAGACTGGTCGCGGCCGGCCCTCCGTCCCCACCAATCGTGGCTCCACTCCCACCCCCATCGATCACAGTCCCCCCCTCTCCCCCACCGATCGCAGCCCCCCCTCTCTCCCCCATCGATCGCAGCCCTCCCCCTCACCCACCGATCACAGCCCCCCTCTCCCCCACCGATCACAGCCCCCCCTCTCCCCCACTGATCGTGGGCCCCCTTCTCCCCCATCAATCGAGGCCCCCACTTCCTCCCCCACCGATCGCAAAGCCCCTCTCTCACCACCGATCGTGGCCCACCCTTTCTCCCGACATCAGTCGCACCCCCCCCCACCACCGATCACAACCTCCCACCTCACCCATCGATAGCAGCCCCCCCCTCTCCCCCACCGATCATGGGCCCCCTCCTTCACTGAGCGCATGTAAAGTGGCAGCAAGTCCCCCTCCCCTCATTGGCCTGCCCCCATTGGCCCCACCCCCAGGCCCGCCCCCATTGGCTGAACGCATTGAAATGAACATGTGCATAAATTTAAATAAATTAACCGGCCTCTGGCCCGTTCCCGGTGAGAGGCTGACCGGGGCGGAAACCCGGGTATTGGAAAATCGCGACAGGTGCAGAAAACGGCGCCATTCGCCCTCGCTGCATTAGAAACATAGAAAACTACAGCACAAAACAGGCCCTTCGGCCCCACAAGTTGTGCCGAACATATCCCTACCTTCTCGGCCTATCTATAACCCTCCATCCTATTACGCTCCATGTACTCATCTAGGAGTCTCTTAAAAGACCCTATTGAGTTTACCTCCACCACCACTGACGGCAGCCGATTCCACTCGCCCACCACCCTCTGTGTGAAAAACTTCCCCCTAACATTTCCCCTGTACCTACCCCCCAGCACCTTAAACCTGTGTCCTCTCATAGCAGACATTTCCACCCTGGGAAAAAGCCTCTGAGAGTCCACCCGATCGATGCCTCTCAACATCTTATACACCTCTATTAGGTCTCCTCTCATCCTATGTCTCTCCAAGGAGAAAAGACCGAGCTCCCTCAGCCTATCCTCATAAGGCATGCCACTCAATCCAGGCAACATCCTTGTAAATCTCCTCTGCACCCTTTCAATCTTTTCCACATCCTTCCTGTAATGAGGCGACCAGAACTGAGCACACCTGATTTTATGAGAATTTCCCACCGCAAGACGGGCGTAAAGCGCCTGTAAAATTCCACAACCCCACTTATCCATTCTCTCTGAATGACAGTTCCCGAGTCCGTACTCCGGGGGGGAGGAAATGTGGCATGGGGGGGCGGGGGGGTGGGGGGGGGGGGGGGGGGGGTGAGTTGGGGGAGGGGGTGTGCAGGCTGAGTTGGGGGAGGGGGTGTGGGGTGAGGCAGGGGGAGGGGGTGTGGGGTGAGGCGGGGAGGGGGTGTGGGGTGAGGCGGGGAGGAGGGGTTGTGGGGTGAGACGGGGGGGAGGGGGTGTGGGGTGAGGCGGGGGCAGGGGGTGTGGGGTGAGGCGGGGGGGAGGGGGTGTGGGGTGAGGCGGGGGCAGGGGGTGTGGGGTGAGGTGGGGGGAGTGGGGTGAGGCGGGGGAGGGGGTATCTTTGGGGTTATTGAGGTAAAGGGAGTGAGGGAGCGCACGCGGGCGAGAGTGTTGAGGAATTATCGAGGGGCTGCACGGAGGGCTGTGGGCGCATCATGGGGGAACAAAATGGCCGTCCGGGCGCCAAGCAGAGCTCCAAATGTCGCTCAGTGAGGGGAGCACGAGGCCCAGATTCTCCCTCAGCTGCCCGCCTGGCATCCCTTGCCCGAGGTGCTTTGACTCTCTCCTGCCTTCCCGTCAGGTCAAACCAGCTGCAGGCCCAACTGAACGACCTGATCGATCTCCACCAGAACGAGGTGCTGAACCTGAAGAGCGAGCTGGCCAGCCTGGAGGAGAAGATTGCCTATCAGTCGTATGAGAGCAGCAGGGACATCTGGGTCAGTACGCGCGGGGGCGCTCGGACATTCGGGGGCAGGGGGAAGGGAGAAGGCGAGTTTTATCCTCCACACCCCACCTGGGGGATCAGACAAGGCCTCAGTTTAATGTCCCCTTCAAAAAACAGTGTCCCTGACAAGGCGGCACTCTCTCAGTGCAGCGCTGGACATTAGCTGGAGGGAATGTTAAACTCACTACCTTCAGACTGAAGAAAGAGGGAGGGGGGGAGAGACAGAGAGAGAGAGAGAGAGACAGAGAAGGAGAGAGAGAAGGAGAGAGAGAGGGAGACAGAGAGGGAGACAGAGAGGGAGAGAATGAGAGACAGAGAGGGGGAGGGACAGAGAGGGAGAGAGAGAGAGGGAGAGAGAGAGACAGAGAGGGGGAGAGACAGAGAGGGAGAGAGGGAAAGGCAGAAAGAAACAGAGGGAGAGAGAGATGGAAAGAGAGAGACAGAGAGAAAGAGAAAGAGAGAGACAGAGACAGACAGACAGAGAGGGAGAGAGAGAGAGAGAAACAGAGAGAGGGAGAGACAGAGGAAGGACAAGGCAGCAGACGCCATAGGGAACACCCACACCTGCAAGTTCCCCCCTCCTCACACGCATACATACCTACACACACACACACGTACATACACACACACACACTCACACACACGGGCATACACACACAGACCATCCCGACTTGGAAATATATCGGCCGTTCCTTCACTGTGGCTGGGTCAAAATCCTGGAACTCCCTCCCTAACAGCACTGTGGGTGTACCTACACCACATGGGACTGCAGCGGGTTCAAGATGGCGGCTCACCCACCACCTTCTCAAGGGGGCAATTAGGGACCGGGGATAAATACTGGGGCCGGCCAGTGACACCCACATCCCCGGGAATGGGGAAAAACCTTTATTTTAAAAACGGTACGTAAATTGTGTCACTGAGGCCACTTCATTCAAAACTCTTAAGCTGGAGGCAAATGCGGGGGGGGCGGGTGGGGGGGGCTTAATTTCCCATCAGCATTGGAGAAATGATTTAGGTCGAATTAATCTCAGAGCCACCCTCCCTCGCCCACTGCCTGGCAGGCAGTGACTAGTGAGATACCACAGGGGTCAGTGCTGGGACCCCGGCTATTCACAATATAGATTAACAATTTGGATGAGGGAATTAAATACAATATCTACAAGTTTGCTGATGACACAAAGCTGGGTTGGAGGGTGAGCTGTGAGGAGGATGCAGAGATGCTTCAGTGTGATATGGACAGGCTGAGTGTGTGGGCAAGTGCATGGTAAATGCAGTTTAATGTGGATAAATGTGAGGTTATCCACTTTGGTAGCAATAATAGGAAGACAGATTATTATCTGAATGGTTATAGATGGAGAGGGGGGGATGTGCAATGACCTGGGCATCCTCGTACACCAATCATTGAAGGTGCAGCAGGCAGTAAAAAAGGCAAATGGTATGTTGGTCTACATAGCGAGGGGATTCGAGTACAGGAGCAGGGATGTCTTGATGTAATTGTATAGGGCCTTGCTGAGGCTGCACCTGGAATATTATTGTGTGCAGTTTTGGTCTCAATCCGAGGAAAGATATTCTTGCTCTAGAGGGTGTCACAGTGGTTAGCACTGCTGATTCATAGTGCTGGGGACCTGGGTTCGATTCCCGGCTTGGGTCACTGTCTGTGCGGAGTCTGCACGTTCTCCCCGTGTCTGCATGGGTTTCCTCCGGATGCTCCGGTTTCCTCCCACATTCTGAAAGACGTGCTGGTTAAGTACATTGACCCGAACAGGCGCCGGGATGTGGCGACGAGGGGAATTTCGCAGTAACTTCATTGCAGTGTTAATGCAAGCTTTACTTGTGACTAATAAATAGACTTTTACTTTGCAGAGAAGGTTTACCAGACTGATCCCTGGGATGGCGTTACGTATGAGGATAGATTGAGTCGGTTAGGATTGTATTCGCTGGAGTTCAGAAGATCGAGGTGGTGGGGGGCAGTGGTAGAAGGGGCGGGGGGAGGTGGTGGTGGAGGTGGTGGTGGAGGGGGGTGGGAGGGTTCTCATTAAAACCTGTCAAATTCTAACAGGACTGGACAGCGTAGATGCAGGAAGGATGGTGGGGGGAGTCCAGAATCAGGACTCTCAGTCTGATAGAGCGTTTAGGACAGAGATGAGAAGACATTTCTTCACCCAGAGAGTGGTCAGCCTACGGAATTCGCTACCACAGAAAGCAGTTGAGACCAAAACATTGAATGTTTTCAAGAAGCAGTTAGATATTGGTGGCACAGTGGTTAGCACTGCTGCCTCACAGCGCAAAGGATCCGGGTTCAATTCCAGCCTCGGGTCACTGTCTATGTGGAGTTTGCACGTTCTCCCCGTGTCTGTGTGGGTTTCCTCTGGGTGCTCCACTTTCCTCCTACAGTCCAAAGATGCGCAGGTTAGGTGGATTTGCTATGCTAAATTGCCCCTTAGTGTCCAAAGATGTGTAGGTTAGATAGATTGGCCATGCTAAATTGCCTCTTAGTCTCCAAAGATGTGCAGGTTAGGTGGATTGGCCATGCTAAATTGTCCCCTAGTGTCCAAAGATATTAGGTTAGATGGATTGGCCATGTTAAATTGCCCTTTAGTGTACAAAGATGTGCAGGTTCGATGAATTGGCTATGCTAAATTGTCCCCTAGTGTCCAAAGATGTGCAGTTTAGGAAGTTTGGCTATGCTAAATTGTCCCCAAGTGTCCAAAGATGTATAGGTTAGGTGGATTGGCCATGCTAAATTGCACCTTAGTGTCCAAAGGTGTGCAGGTTGGGTGGATTGGCTATGCTAAATTGTCCCTTAGTGTCTAAAGATGTGCAGGTTAGGTGGATTGGCCATGCTAAATTGCACCTTAGTGTCCAAAGATGTGCAGGTTAGGTGGATTGGCCATGCTAAATTGTCCCTTCGTGTCCAAAGATGTGCAGGTTAGGTGGATTGGCCATGCTAAATTGCCCTTTCGTGTCCAAAGATGTGCAGGTTAGGTGGATTGGCTATGCTAAATTGCCCCTTAGTATCCAAAGATGTGCAGGTTAGGGGTATTGGCTATGCTAAGTTGCCCCTTAGTGTCCAAAGATGTGCAGGTTAGGGGGATTTGCCATGCTAAATTGCCCCTTAGTGTCCAAAGATGTGCAGGTTGGGTGGATTGGCCATGCTAAGTTGCCCCTTAGTGTCCAAAGATGTGCAGGTTAGGGGGATTTGCCATGCTAAATTGCCTCTTAGGGCAGGATTTTCCCCAAGTCAGAAAATCTCATCCGAGGTCTGCGTCCCGTCTGCTACAATTCCCGTGGCGAGCGGGATGGGAAACTCCACCCTTAATGTCAGGGGATTAGTCGGCTAAATATACATGGGGTTACGGGGATGGACTCAGGGTAGGATTGTTGTCAGTGCAAGCTCGATGGGCCGAATGGCCTCCTTCTGCACGTGGGGATTCTCTGATGCAACACTCGGGGTGAAGGGGATCAAAGGATATTGGGGAGGGGGGTTGGGTGATCAGCCATGATGATAATGAATGGTAGAACAGGCTTGAGGGGCCGAATGGCCTCCGCCTGCTCCTGTGTGTTACGCCACGCCAACGCCCGCTGTGTTTGTCCCGGCAGGAGGTGTTGGAGAACTTCCAGAGCAAGCTGATACAGCTGGAACAGCAGCAGCAGCAAGGGGAACTCTTGGACCATGTCAACACCAGGGAGCTCCTGGGGAAGTCCATGAACCTTCTGCTGATCATCTTCGCCATGCTGCTCATGCTGATATCCACCATCTCCGCCCTGGTGCTGCCGTTCATCAAGACCCGCATGCGGACCGTCAGCACGGCTGCCACCATCTTGCTCCTGGTCCTCATCTGGCACAACTGGGAGTCGCTCATCAGCCATCCTGTCCGCCGGCTCATCTTCCGTTGGCGCTAAGGTGTCCGCCTCACACTAACTTTAGCGTCAACTACTTTCTATGGTTGTGAGTTCCACACATTCGCCACCCTCTGGGTGAAGAAATTTCTCCTCACCTCAGTCCTAAAAGGTTTACCCCTCATCCTCAAACTATGACTCCTAGTTCTGGATTCTCCCACCATCAGGACCATTCTTTCTGAATCTACCCTGTCTAATCATAGAACATAGAAGAGTACAGCACAGGAACAGGCCCTTCGGCCCACAATGTTGTGCCGAACATGTTGTCAAATTGAACTAATCTCTTCTGCCTGCCCTTGGCCCATATCCCTCTAAAACATCCCTTAAACACCCCTGTTGTACCTGCCTCCACCACCACCCCTGGAAGCACGTTCCAGACACTTACCACTGTCTCTGTAAAAAAACTTGCCCCTCACCTCAGTTCTAAAAGCTTTACCCCTTATCCTCAAACTATGACCCCTAGTTCTGGACTCCCCCCACCATTGGGAACATTCTTTCTGAATCTACCCTGTCTAACCCTGGCACAGTAAGAAGTCTCACTATCCCAGGTTAAAGTCCAACAGGTTTATTTGGTAGCACGAGCTTTCGGAGCACTGCTCCTTCATCAGGTGATGAAGGAGCAACGCTCCGAAAGCTTGTGCTACCAAATAACTTTAACTTGGGTGTCGTGAGACTTCTTACTGTGCCGATCCAGTCCAACGCTGGCATCTCCACATCCTGTCTAACCCTGTTAGAATTTTATAAGTTTCTATGAGATCCCCTCTCACTCTTCTAAACTCCAGTGAATATAATCCTAACCGACTTAGTCTCTCCTCATGTGACAGACCTGCCATCCCAGGAATCAGCCTGGTAAACCTTCGCTGCGCTCCCTCTATAGCAAGGACATCCTTCCTCAGATAAGGACACCAAAACTGCGCACAATACTCCAGGTGTGGCCTCACCAACGTCCTATTGCAGAAAATCATCTTTATTCCTATACTCAAATCCTCTCGCTGTGAAGGCTAACATCTCTCATGAGAGTGCATCCTCCCTGATCACACTCAGAGTATCCCACTGATGCCACAAACGCACAGCCCCCCCGCCTTCCCCTCCCCATAGCACCAAGAGCATGCTGTCGTGATCAAGGGATATGGAGGGCGGGGGGGGGGGGGGGGGGGGGGGGGGGAGGTGACGGGTAGGCCAGGTTCAGGATATTGAATTTAATGATCAGGAACGGCGGGGCAGTCTCAAAGGGCCGAATGGCCTCCTCCTGCTCCTATTTCCTGCTTTTTCTAAGAAGTATGGGTGGCACGGTGGCACAGTGGTTCGCACTGCTACCTCACAGCGCCAGGGACCCGGGTTCGATTCCCGGCTTGGGTCACTGTCTGTGTGGAGTCTGCACATTCACCCAGTGTCTGCGTGGGTTTCCCCGAGTGCTCCAGTTTCCTCCCACAGTCCAAAAGACGCGCTGGTTAGGGTGCATTGGCCGTGCTAAATTGCCCCTTAGTGTCAGTGGGACTAGCTAGGGTAAATGGGGTTACGAGGATAGGGTGTGCGTGGGATTGTGGTCAGTGAAGACTCAATGGGCCAAATGGTCTCCTTCTGCACTGTAGAATTCTATGATTCTATGGAATAGCATCCGGAGACATTCAGCCCTTCCAGCCTGTTCCGCTATTTAATAAGACCAAGGCTGATCTAACACTGACTAAATCCACTTTCCTGCCTTATCTCCGTAACCCTAAATTCCCCGACTGATTAAAAATTAACCCGATCAATCTCAGCCTCCCCTCAGCTTCCTGGGGCAAAGTATTCCAAAGATTCGCCGCTTTCAGAGAAGAAATTCTATCTCAAATCCATCTTAAATGAGCTCCCCCTCATTCTGCGACTGTGCCCTCTTGTCCCTCTACTCTCCCCCGAGTGGAAACACCCTCCCGACATTTACCCTGTCTAACCCTCCAAGAATCCGATACGTGTCAATCATAGAATCATAGAAACCCTACAGTGCAGAAGAAGGCCATTCGGCCCATCGAGTCTGCACCGACCACAATCCCACCCAGGCCCTACCCCCACATATTTACCCGCTAATCCCTCTAACCTACACATCCCAGGACTCTAAGGGGCAATTTTTAACCTGGCCAATCAACCTAACCCGCACATCTTTGGACTGTGGGAGGAAACCGGAGCACCCGGAGGAAACCCACGCAGACACGAGGAGAATGTGCAAACTCCACACAGACAGTGACCCGAGCCGGGAATCGAACCCGGGACCCTGGAGCTGTGAAGCAGCAGTGCTAACCACTGTGCTACCGTGCCGCCTCATATCGCCTCTCCTTCTTCCAAACCCCAAGGAGTATAGACCCAACCTGTTTAATCTTTCCTCAAATGGCAATCCCTCCCTACCTGGGATTACCCCGGTTAAACCTTCTCCACACAATGATAATCGATCTGTAACGTCCGAACTCTGTGAGGGGTGGCGGGTTTCAAACAGGAGGAAAAAGATGTGGCCCGCCCGCGGAGATTCAAACTAACAGCAGCAGGATTTATTGTGGGAGCTGCTGCCTGTACAGAGCAGCCCAAGGCAGGAAGGAGCCTGTGAAACATCCCAATGACATCACCATCAAATCATGTGACCGGCTCTTAAAGCAATCACGCAACCACTTAAATATATATCTTTCCTGAAATGTGGGGACTAAAGCTGTGCACGGTATTCCAAATGTGGTCTCACTGGTACCTTGTACAGTTGCAGCAACACCTCTTTACTTCTGATACTCCAGCCCCCTTGAAATAAAAGCCAGCATTGCACTGGCGTTCCCTATTCGCTCCTGTACGCTACGTTTCGAGGTTTCAGAAACAAGGTGCCCCCCACCCACCCCCCCAAGGCCCCTTTGTGCTACAACTTTCTGCACTCTCTCCATTGAAGTAACCATCCTCATATCCTTCTTCCTAAGGGAACAATCTCACATTTTCCCATCTCAAATACCAACGTTCTGCCCATTCACTTAACCCCGTCGCTATCTCTCTGAGTTACACCCTTCCCCACACCCTCCCATCTTTGTATTAGCCCAGTTCCCCACTTTTGAGTAGAACCGTAGCAATTCACACCCGGATGAAGGAGGCCATTCAGCCCGTCCTGTCCTCCGCTGGCTGAGATACAGCCGTCCGTCTCTCATCCAACCTTGCAGCTCTCGAGGTGTGTCGCACTGTGGTATTGGAACCAAATATTTCATCACCATAAGGAGGGTCTCTGTCTCTAAACCAGCCCCCTGGGGAGTGCGTGCCAGACTCCCCGCCATCTTCTGATGGAGACAATGTCTCCTCGGGCCATTTCCCTTCCCACCCCCCCCCAAATATTTTGTCTCCTGCTTCAGTTGAAACCTCTGCAATTGGAGAACACATCCCCTGCCCCCCCATCCTCCCGCCACCACCCCCCCCCCCCCAACCCCCGCCACCAATCCACTCCAATCCCACCTACTCAGAATGATACAGCCTTAAAGTAAATCTTCCCCACCGCTCTGGAAAATAAATTCCCAGCTTCTCCACCCTCGGGGGGGGGGGGGGGGGGGGGGGAATTCCTCCATTCCGACCCATTAATCTCCTCTGCACCCTCATAGAAAACAGAAGCAGGACTAGGCCATTCGGCCCATCGAGCCTGCTCCGCCATTCATTTTGATCATGGCTGATCATCAAATTCAATATCCTGATCCCCCCCACATATCCCTTGATCCCTTTAGCCCCAAGAACTGTATCCACTTTCTTCTTGCAATCACGTTTTGGCCTCAACTACTTTCTGTGGGAGTGAATTCCACACATTCACCTCCCTCTGGGTGAAGAAATTTCTCCTCACCTCAGTTCTAAAGGGTTTACCCCTTATCCTCAAACTATGACCCCTAGTTCTGGACTCCCCGCACCATCGGGAACATTCTTTCTGAATCTACCCTGTCTAACCCTGTTAGAATTTTATAAGTTTCTATGAGATCCCCTCTCACTCTTCTAAACTCCAATGAATATAATCCTAACCAACTTAATCTCTCCTCATATGACAGACCTGCCATCCCAGAAATCAGCCTGGTAAACCTTCGCTGTACTCCCTCTACAGCAAGGAGGTTGAGATGCCGGCGTTGGACTGGGGTGGGCACAATAAGAAGTCTCACAACAGCAGGTTAAAGTCCAACAGGTTTATTTGGAATCGCAAGCTTTTCGGAGCGGGATCTATAGCAAGGACATCCTTCCTCAGATAAGGACACCAAAATTGCACACAATACTCCAGGTGTGGCCTCACCAACACCCTGTACAATTGCAGCAAAACATCCCTATCCCAATACTCAAATCCTCTCGCTATGAAAGCTAACATCTCTCGTGAGATTGCATCCTCCTTGTAATGCTGGAACAGAGTATCCCAGCTCCAGTTTAAGTTAGCATTTGTACAGTACCAGTACCACTGCTCTGACACTCCCGAACTTATCAAGGATAGTAACTGTTATTCCTTCTTAACTGCCTTTTCTCCCTCTCTCATGACCTTCAGGGATCTGTGGACATACCACCCCATCCCCCCCCGAGCCCCAAGACTAGTCCATTAATATCTCCCTGAAGTCAACATCTTCCCTTTTAACCAACACGGTCAGTTTTTGTACGGCCAGTGACCCTCTTAATCACGTCTCCTACATTTGAGTGTGAATTGTTGTTAGATACCACAAGGGACCCATGCTTGAGCCCCGCCCCCGGCAGGACCCCATCTCGAAACAACCTCCCAGTCATTAAAAAAAGCCCCACTCTTCCCTCCCTCCCTTTTCCTGAGGGGTAAACCTGTCGCAACGCGGAGAGATCCCAGCCAAGTTTTCCTCGCCGGTTCGTTCACCCTTACACTCGGCAAACCTCTGGCTGTTCTCCCACCAGGCCGAATGCCGGCGCCTGAAGCCGCTGTCCGACTGTTGTCGGGAACTGTAATGTTGAGGGAGTTTCCCTCCAAGTGGGAGCTGCCAGTGTGTGAATGGTCCACACCGGGCAGAATAAATGACTGCATCAGTGCCGAGCCTCAGACTCTGAGGTTTTATTGTGGTTTTCCATGCAATCCGCGTGTGGTGAGAGACAGAGCAATATAGAGGGGGGCTGCTGAAAGTGTGTTGGGTGTGATTCTACCAGCCCACAGCAGATGGCGGAGGTGGCATGTTCATTGCTCTAATTTTTGTCCAAGGACGGAGTGGCACAGTGGTCAGCACCGCCGCCTCACGGCTCCAGGGACCCGGGTTCGATTCCTGGCTTGGGTCACTGTCTGTGTGGCGTCTGCACGTTCTCCCCGTGTCTGTGTGGGTTTCCTCCGGTTTCCCCTCTCACTCCAGAGATGTACGGGTTAGGTTGATTGGCCATGCTAAATTGCCCCTTAGCGTCAGGGGATTAGCTCGGGTAAATATGCGGGGTTTCAGATTCAGGGCTGGGTCGGGGCAGACTCGATGGGTCGAATGGCCTCTTTCTGCACTGTCGGGATTCTACGAGACGATTGAATCAAAGGCTGCCTGCTTTCTGTGCCGTACACCGCTCCTGTTTGCAATGTCTCTCTGTGACAGGATAAAACACACTCAGCAGCTAAATATCCTTCAGCGTAACACGCTGTCCGGGGATACAACTTCACAAGTTGCAGCGCTCTGCCAAGCTAACGGCTGCTGTCAAATAGCTACACAACCAGGCAAGGAATGCAGAATTGTCAAGAGGCTGGCCTGAACTGAAGCATGCCAGAGGCAGTGTGCCCCTCTTAATTGGCACCACCTCCGTAAACATTCACTCCCTTCACCACGGACACACAGCGGCAGCAGTGTGTACCGTCTACAGGATGCACCACAGCGACTCGCCAAGGCTCCTTCGATAGCACCGCCCAAACCCACCACCTCTACCCCCTAGACCCCACTAGAAGGACAGGAGCAGGAGACGCCATGGGGAGCAGGAGACGCCATGGGGAGCAGGAGACGCCATGGGGAGCAGGAGACGCCATGGGGAGCAGGAGACGCCATGGGGAACACCCACCGCCTGCAAGTACCCCACCCCAAAAAAAACACGCACACCATCCCGACTTGGAAATATATCGGCCGTTCCTTCACTGGGGTCAAAATCCTGGAACTCCCTCCCTAACAGCGCTGTGGGTGTACCTACACCGCACGGAGTTGCAGCGGGTTCAAGATGGCGGCTCACCCACCACCTTCTCAAGGGGGCAATTAGGAACGGGGGATAGATGATGCTGGGGCCCGGCCAGCAACACCCACATCCCATTAATGAATTTTGAAAAGCGTTCACTGGAATCAGTCTGCTGAGTGGGCCAAGAGCGGCAAAGAGACTGATGCTGCCTCGGTGAGGCCCTCATAAGGGCATCAGACCTCACAGTGGAGCAGACCATTACAAGCCTTGACAAGTGCCACAGGGCAGGGGACGCGCTTGCGCCCTCCTGTTGTCCGCTAGACTGCATTCTGGGCAGCGGGGTGATTTTGATTTGATTTATTGTTGTCACGTGTATTAACATAGTGAAAAGTATTGTTTCTTGCGCGCTATACAAAGCATACCGTTCATAGAGAAGGAAAGGAGAGAGTGCAGAATGTAGTGTTACAGTCACAGCTAGGGTGTTGAGAAAGATCAATTTAATGCAAGATAAGTCCATTCAAAAGTCTGACAGCAGCAGGGAAGAAGTTGTTCTCGAGTCGGTTGGTGACCTCAGGCTTTTGTATCTTTTTCCCGACGGAAGGAGGTGGAAGAGAGAGTGTCCGGGGTGTGTGGGGTCCTTGATTATACTGCTGCTTTGCCGAGGCAGCGGGAAGTGTAGACAGAGTCGATGGGATACCCGCGCCGCTGCCCACGGGTGGGTGGGTGCTGCTCTGGAATCGCCAGTTAACATGGTCAGCGGACAGCCCTCACCGCCCGGGTTGCTGCCCGCTGCTTTGCCAGGCTAGCTCTGATGCTGGTGGTACAGCTGAGACAGAACGGGATCTGGGCAAGTCACCGGGTACTGGGTCACGTACAGCTTCACGCCAACCTGGGGTGGCGATGGGAGGGGACTTCCCTTCTTCTGCCCGGCTGCTGGTGCCCAGCCTCGAGGAGGAGAGTCAGTGACGACTGGCCTGCGCCTCTCCCTCCGCCTGCCCGGCCTTGGCTGGTGGGTCCAGCCCCGCGCCGAGGAAGGAGCCCCCCCCTCTCGCGCGTGCTGAACCGGGAGAGTTCTGCCCGCTTCCCGGGCCGTCACTGAACCGGGCGGCGGTGGAGCGATGGAAGAGGGAGCCGCCGTCACGTGAGGATTGGCACGGTGGCACAGTGGTTGGCACTGCTGCCTCACAGCGCCAGGGACCCAGGTTCAATTCCCACCTCGGGTCACTGTCTGTGCAGAGTCTGCACATTCTCCCCGTGTCTGTGTGGGTTTCCTCCGGGTGCACAGGTTTCCTCCCACAGTCTGAAAGACGGACTGGTTAGGGTACATCGGCCGTGCTAAATTCTCCCTCAGTGTCCCTGAACAGGAGTGTGGCGACTGGGGGGGATCTTCACGTAAGCCCTACTTGCGACACTGATAAATAAAGGTTAAACTTTATTACAGGAGGTGGTTGGCGCACACCCGGGTCGCGAGATCACTTTGTTTTGGGAAATATGTTGAAAGAAAAGACTTTGTCCACCTGGGCTTGGTCACACAAAGGGAGACTGAAAGACGGAGATGATGGGATCCTCGTGGTTTCGAACGACCAGCACGCTGCGGAACTTGTCGATTAACATCAGCAGCACCGAGCGCCGCATGTTCTCATTGTACATGATCTCCTCCAGGTGGTGGCGGCCACGGAAATAATGCAGCAGCCTGCAACAGAGGCAGAGAGAGAGTGAGTGTGTGCACGCAGCGGGGGGAGGGAGGGAGGGTGGAGGGGGAGCGATGGGGGGGGAGGGGGCGGCGGGCATGAGGAGCGGGGGGCTCCGGGGGGGGGGCAGGACGGAGCGCGGGGCACCCCCTTGCTCACACCGACACACTCCCACTCGCTCCCCTCTCAATCACCCTCACTAATTTGCTTTCACCCTGCCTGCCCAACTCTCACCCTCGTACACTTCACCCTTGCACACACCCTCACACTCACCCCGCCTGCCGCACACTCACCCTCACACTCACCCTCACACACACACACCCTCACACTCACCCCGCCTGCCGCACACTCACCCTCACACTCACCCTCACACACACACTCACCCTCACACACACACACCCTCACACACACACACCCTCACACGCACCCCGCCTGCCGCACACTCACCCTCACACTCACCCTCACACACACACACCCTCACACACACACACACCCTCACACACACACACCCTCACACACACACACCCTCACACACACACACACCCTCACACACACACACCCTCACACGCACCCCGCCTGCCGCACACTCACCCTCACACTCACCCTCACACACACACACACCCTCACTCACACACACACCCTCACACTCACCCTCACACACACACACCCTCACACGCACCCCGCCTGCCGCACACACACCCTCACACTCACCCTCACACACACACACACCCTCACCCTCACCCTCACACACCCTCACACGCACCCCGCCTGCCGCACACACACCCTCACACTCACCCTCACACACACACTCACCCTCACCCCGCCTGCCGCACACACACCCTCACACACCCTCACACACACCCTCACACACACCCTCACACACACCCTCACACACACCCTCACACACACACTCTCACACACACTCTCACACACACTCTCACACACACTCTCACACACACTCTCACACACACTCTCACACACACTCTCACACACACTCACACACACTCACACACACACTCACACACACACTCACACACACACTCACACACACCCCGCCTGCCGCACACTCACCCTCATACACACCCTCACACGCACCCTCACACTCACCCCGCCTGCCGCACACTCACCCTCTGGCCCACCCCTGATCCCAGTCTCTGGCCCTGTTGCTGCCATCCCCACCAGCTTGCCCGCACACGCCCTCTGTCTGCCCGCGCTGGCTCATTCTCTGCCATCTCGCTCCCCCTCTCACTGGGGGCGGGGGGGGACAGGGTCACGTACTTGGCAAGCATCCGCAGATCCTCTGGATTCTGGGCCGCCGGAATGTTCTGGATCATTTTCCTCTCGTGGTCGGACAGGCTGGCCAGCAGGTTCTCGGTCATGCGTTTATTGAGGGGAGAGTCGCCCCCCGGCACCAGCTCAGCACTCGAGTTGTCCATGCTCGGACTGGTCAGCGTCATGTCATCACTGCTGGCTGCGGGGGAAGGTCAAAGGTCACAGAGTCAATGTTTGGGCAGTGGGGGGCGCAAGAGAAACGTCAGGGGGGAGCGCGAGAGAGACATGGGGGTGGGAGCGAGAGAGAGACGCGGTGGGTGGGGAGTGGGGAGCGAGAGAGAGATGCGGGGGGCGTGAGAGAGAGACACGGTGGGGGAGGGGGAGTGGGGAGCGAGAGAGAGATGCGGGGGGGCGGGGGGGTGGGGAGTGAGAGAGAGACATTAGGGGGTGGGGGCGGGGGGGGAGGGAGGCGAGAGAGACGCCGGGGGGGGAGGGGGAGTGAGAGAGAGACACGGGGGGTTGGGCAGTGGGGAGCGAGAGAGAGATGCAGGGGGCGGGGGGGGAGAGCGAGAGATAGAGACACGGGGAGGAGGGAGAGCGAGAGAGAGACACGGGGGGGGTGGGGAGTGGGGTGCGAGAGAGAGATGCGGGGGGGCGGGGGGGGAAGTGAGAGAGAGACACGGGGGAGGGGAGGGGTTGCCGGGGAGCAGAGTGAGAGAGAAGTTGCGACATACTTGGTGAGCCGAAGCTCAGGGCATTGGGGGCGCTCAGACTGCGGCCCCCCACTCTGGCCGGCAGTAACTTGTCTTCCTCACGGAGATCAGAGTCCATCTCACTGGGCGGCACCATCAGGCAGACATAGGTGTGGAGCTGGACCAGGAGCCGGTGTTGTAACATCCAGATCACCATCTGTACCAGCTGTGCCTGGAGAGAGAGGGGAGAGAGATTGGGGAGGGGCGGGGGGGGGGAGAGAGAGTGGGGAGAGAGAGAGGAGGGGGGGGGAGGGAGAGAGGGGAGGGAGAGGGGAGAGAGAGAGAGAGAGGGGAGGGAGAGAGAGAGAGAGAGGAGGGGGGGAGGGAGAGAGGGGAGGGAGAGGGGAGAGAGAGAGAGAGAGGGGAGGGAGAGAGAGAGAGGGGAGGGAGAGAGAGAGAGGGGAGGGAGAGGGAGAGAGGGGAGGGAGAGGGAGAGAGGGGAGGGAGAGGGAGAGAGGGGAGGGAGAGGGAGAGAGGGGAGGGAGAGGGAGAGAGGGGAGGGAGAGGGAGAGAGGGGAGGGAGAGGGAGAGAGGGGAGGGAGAGGGAGAGAGGGGAGGGAGAGGGAGAGAGGGGAGGGAGAGGGAGAGAGGGGAGGGAGAGGGAGAGAGGGGAGGGAGAGGGAGAGAGGGGAGGGAGAGGGAGAGAGGGGAGGGAGAGGGAGAGAGGGGAGGGAGAGGGAGAGAGGGGAGGGAGAGGGAGAGAGGGGAGGGAGAGGGAGAGGGAGAGAGGGGAGGGAGAGGGAGAGAGGAGAGGGAGAGAGGGGAGGGAGAGGGAGAGAGGGGAGGGAGAGAGGGGGGCGGGAGAGAGAGATAGGGGAGGGAGAGAGAGAAGGGAGGGAGAGGGGGTGGAGGGGGAGAGAGAGAGAGAGGGGAGAGAGAGAGAGAGGGGAGGGAGAGGGGGAGAGAGAGAGAGAGAGAGAGAGGGGGGGCGGGAGAGAGGGGAGGGAGAGGGGAGAGAGAGAGAGAGGGGGGCGGGAGAGAGAGAGGGGAAGAGAGATGGGGGAGGGGGGTCAATGAATTCGAAGCCAATTGAGGGTGCCGGCAGGCACTACACTGCCAACCTGGAGCGCCACACAAGAGCCAGCACCGACAGGATGGCCAGAATGGCCACCCTCCGTGCTACAAGTAGTCCAGGATTCTGCAACTCACAACCGTCCGACTCAAGAGGCAGAGACACAGACCCGGATACCCGGCTGACAGCCTGTGTCACAGAGCGATGCAGAACCATCGAATCAGGCAGTGCAGAGGAGGCCCTTCGGCCCATCGAGGTTGTACTGACACGAGGAACACCTGACCTCCCCACAGTTTGACCACTTATATCTGTTATAGAGCACAGGTGGATCCTGCCTCAGAACTCACACACAAAACTCCCAAAGAGGAGTACCTCGCCCGATAATCTGTAAGAAGTGTGTGAGAAGCGGTGTGACCTGCTCTTCGCCTTCTCGTGGTTAAATACAAAATAAATCCCTGACACTCTCTCTCAGCTCAACACAAATCAATTTATTTAAGTGTACAAATTAACAAAACTATCAACAAACCAAATAAATCCCTTCTAACTATTAACTACTCCCGGATAAAACAAGATTCTAATGGCATGATAGGGAGTGGGATAGCTTGATCTTGGTTTCAGATAAAGCTCGGCACAACATCGTGGGTCGAAGGGCCTGTTCTGTGCTGTACTGTTCTATGTTCTATGCTGTCTAATAAATACAATTCCCACTCATGAACAAAAATAGAATTTAGCCACTCTCTAAATTACGACCAGGTTTTGTGACTTCCGGAATATTCTGGGCTTCCTCTGGTGATTCTTCTGTCTGGAGCTTATTTCTTCTTTGGTAACTTTGCGATCTGGATGGTGCTTTCTGTCAGACATAGATAAAGTTCACCAGCGATTCTCTCTCTCCGGAGATCTCGCCAGCGATTCTCTCTCTCCGGAGATCTCGCCAGCGATTCTCTCTCTCCGGAGATCTCGCCAGCGATTCTCTCTCTCCGGAGATCTCGCCAGCGATTCTCTCTCTCCGGAGATCTCGCCAGCGATTCTCTCTCTCCGGAGATCTCGCCAGCGATTCTCTCTCTCCGGAAATCTCGCCAGCGATTCTCTCTCTCCGGAAATCTCGCCAGCGATTCTCTCTCTCCGGAAATCTCGCCAGCGATTCTCTCTCTCCGGAAATCTCGCCAACGATTCTCTCTCTCCGGAAATCTCGCCAGCGATTCTCTCTCTCCGGAAATCTCGCCAGCGATTCTCTCTCTCCGGAGATCTCGTCAGCGATTCTCTCTCTCTCTCCCGTGAGAGAGAGCTGAGAGCTGTTATCTCCGGCAGGTGCCAGTTGCTCTCCCTCTTTGCCCCACTGACCCCTTCTCTTATATCCGTGATGACAGATCCATATTTCCCACAACAGGATTGGTCCTAGGTTGTCAAAACCAACAGATTTAAATTTAATAGGTTTTTGGTATCTAAGTGCCTGGATCAAATTGATTGGCTGAATTTAAAGCCTGTTGTCGTGGTAAAAACTGCTGCTTGGCCTTTCCATACAAATGTTTCAGTCTGGGTTCTCTGTGCACTTGCATTTTAAATCTCTAAGCACAGTAAAAGCTCCACCTTTGAACGGGACTGTGCAATGCTTCCCACCCCCCCAGCATTTTACAATTCTTACAAATACCAAATTGTAACTTCCTACCTCCCAATCTACTACAACTCTACCCAACTTTGCAACATATCCCAAACAAATTTCATCCCAATTGAACCCCCTCCCCCACTGGGCCAGCTGTCACTTGTTCTTCACTTTTAGCTTTCACTGAGCACCGATCTTCCTTCTTACATGAACACATTCGTACCTACACGCCGCTACTCGCAACTCCTCCCTAACGTGGACGCTTCCTCCATCCCGTGACCGATATATCCTGATTGCAATTTCTCCTCGCTCTATCACTGATCTTCTACTCTGCTGCTGTCCCTCTGATACACTGTGCAATCCATCACATTCCTCCCTCTCTTCAGCTCGGAGGACACTATCGTTAAGAAAGCCCCACCAACGCCTCTACTTTCTCAGGAGACTAAGGAAATTTGGCATGTCGGCTACGACTCTCACCAACGTTTACAGATGCCCCATAGAAAGCATTCTTTCTGGGTGTATCACAGCTTGGTCTGGGGCTCCTGCTCTGCCCGAGATCGCAAGCAACTACAAAAGGTCGTGAATGTAGCCCAATCCATCACGCAAACCAGCCTCCCATCCATTGACTCTGTCTACACTTTGCGCTGCCTTGGAAAAGCAGCCAGCATAATTAAGGACCCCGCGCACCCCAAACATTCTCTCTTCCATCTTCTTCCTTCGGGAAAAAGATACAAAAGTCTGAGGTCACGTACCAACCGACTCAAGAACAGCTTCTTCCCTGCTATTGTCAGACTTTTGAATGGATCGACCTTGCATTAAGTTGATCTTTCTCTACACCCTAGCTATGACTGTAACACTACATTCTGCACTCTCTCATTTCCTTCTCTATGAACGGTATGTTTTATCTGTATAGCGCGCAAGAAACAATACTTTTCACGATGTTAATACATGTGACAACAATAAATCAAATCAAAGGAAGAGTTATACGGACTCAAAACACGTTCCTCCCTCTCTCAGCTCTGAGGAAGAGTTACACTGACTCAAAACAACATCTCTGCCTCTCTTCAGCGCTGTCGAAGATGCAGTGACGGGCGCGAGCAGTCAGGGGGAACAGGGGTAGGATTGGATAGTAAAGGAGGCTCCAACAGAGCCAGGGGACAGCTTTTGGCCTCGGCATTCCTTCCCCAAACTACTCCTATCTCGCTTTCCGACCCTCGATCGAACGTTACGGAGAGCCTGTCATCGCCTTGTGTGCCTCCTTGTGGCAGCTAGTTCACTGATCCTCTGGTGTCCACTCATCAAATCGATAACCCTCCCTAACAGCGCTGTGGGTGTACCTACCCAGCATGGGACTGCGGCAGTTCAAGATGGCGGCTCACCCAACACCGTCTCAAGGGGGGTGGGATTAGGGATGGGCAATAAATGCTGGTACCCGCCCACAGATCTAATGGGTGAATGAAAACCAAACAGAATCATAGTGCAGAAGGTGGCCATTCTGTCCATTGGGTCTCCACTGACTCTCCGACAGCATCTTACCCAGGCCATATCACCGTAAACCCGTGTATTCAAAATGCTAATCCCTCTAACCTGCACATCTTTGGACATTAAGGGGCAATTTGGCACGGCCAATCCACCTAACCCGCACATCTTTGGAGTGTGGGAGGAAACTGGAGCACCCGGAGGAAACCCACGCAGACATGGGGAGAACGTGCAAACTCCACACAGACCCAAGCCAGGAATCGAACCCAGGTCCCTGGCGCTGTGAGGCAGCAGCGCTAACCACTGTGCCACACGGAGGACAGGATAATTGTTGAAGCCTGGAAGGGGAAGGAGGAGATTCTGAGGGAAGGAGGAGATTCTGAGATCCTGTCGAGCGAGGGGACCCAGGGATAGGGGGCAAGAGGCTGGAGGTAAATGGAGTTGGGATATGGAATGGCGGGATAGGCTGAAGGGGCCGAATGGCTGCCTGCCCCATCCCCTCCCCATGTTAATGAAGACGAGGCTCGGGGAGAGAATGTCACATGTCACTCTTACCTCCTGCACAGGCGGGGCGAGCGGGTTCTTGAACTGAGACAGAGAGGTGGGCAGTGAGAACTTGGAGAGGACGTGGAGAAGGTCGTTCCCAGGAAACCGCTGAGAGAAATGTTCAGCCAGAGGGGAGTATCTGCAAAGGAAGGCAGCCCGTGAGGAGGAAGCGGCGACTGGTGCCTCTGCACATAGTGTTGCCCCACCTTCCCCAGACCCCCACTGCTTCCGAACATCCCCATCAAACACTCCCAGGACAGGGACAGCACGGGGTTAGATACAGAGTAAAGCTCCCACTACACTGTCCCCATCAAACACTCCCAGGACAGGGACAGCACGGGGTTCGATACAGAGTAAAGCTCCCTCTACACTGTCCCCATCAAACACTCCCAGGACAGCTACAGCACGGGGTTAGATACAGAGTAAAGCTCCCTCTACACTGTCCCCCATCAAACACTCCCAGGACAGGAACAGCACGGGGTGAGATACAGAGTAAAGCTCCCTCTACACTGTCCCCCATCAAACACTCCCAGGACAGGAACAGCACGGGGTTAGATACAGAGTAAAGCTCCCTCTATACTGTCCCCATCAAACACTCCCAGGACAGGTACAGCACGGGGTTGGATACAGAGTAAAGCTCCCTCTACACTGTCCCCTTCAAACACTCCCAGGACAGCTACAGCACGCGGTTAGATACAGAGTAAAGCTCCCTCTACACTGTCCACATCAAACACTCCCAGGACAGGTACACATGGGGTAAGATACAGAGTAAAGCTCCCTCTACACTGTCCCCATCAAACACTCCCAGGACAGCTACAGCACGGGGTTAGATACAGAGTAAAGCTCCCTCTACACTGTCCCCATCAAACACTCCCAGGACAGGTACAGCACGGGGTTAGATACAGAGTAAAGCTCCCTCTACACTGTCCCCATCAAACACTCCCAGGACAGGTACAGCACGGGGTTAGATACAGAGTAAAGCTCCCTCTACACTGTCCCCATCAAACACTCCCAGGACAGGTACAGCACGGGGTTAGATACAGAGTAAAGCTCCCTCTACACTGTCCCCATCAAACACTCCCAGGACAGGTACAGCACGGGGTTAGATACAGAGTAAAGCTCCCTCTACACTGTCCCCATCAAACACTCCCAGGACAGGTACAGCACGGGGTTAGATACAGAGTAAAGCTCCCTCTACACTGTCCCCATCAAACACTCCCAGGACAGGTACAGCACGGGGTTAGATACAGAGTAAAGCTCCCTCTACACTGTCCCCATCAAACATTCCCAGGACAGGTACAGCACGGGGTTAGATACAGAGTAAAGCTCCCTCTACACTGTCCCCCATCAAACATTCCCAGGACAGGTACAGCACGGGGTTAGATACAGAGTAAAGCTCCCTCTACACTGTCCCCATCAAACATTCCCAGGACAGGTACAGCACGGGGTTAGATACAGAGTAAAGCTCCCTCTACACTGTCCCCATCAAACATTCCCAGGACAGGTACAGCACGGCGTTAGATACAGAGTAAAGCTCCCTCTACACTGTCCCCATCAAACACTCCCAGGACAGGTACAGCACGGGGGGTTTGCACCCTCGCCCCCCTCCCCCGGGTACCTGGCCGCTAACTCACATGCAGATGTTGGCATCGGGCGACAGCATGTAGAAGTTGTTCTCACACAGCGGGTAGATGATGATGGCCTTGCCCCAGTACACCAGGTGGGCAGCCAGCTGGAAGACCTGCAGGCGACAAGGAGGGGGTGAGGTGGGTTGGGAAGGACGACGAAGGAAGGGTCCACAACCACCCCATCCGCCTCCCCGCCCCCCCAACCACCCCTGACGTGTGACTCTCCCCCTCGCGGGGGAGGGAATGTTGAAGAGCGAGGAACGCATGGACCGGCGCAATTGGCCCACCGAGGAGAATCTCGCTGGATTGAGGTGTCACCCCCCTTTCCTCCCCCATCCTACTCACCACCAGACTGTCGGCTGGGGAAGCACTGGAAGGCGCTGCCCAAACGCGGGTCCACTCCGGGAGTCGCATCGCGTGGATACGGACAACAGAACAGCTCGCCCACTCTCACCCTGAGACCACTTTGTCCCATCCCACCCTCACTGGAACGCGGACCCTTCAGAAAACTATCAATGATTCGCTGCTTTATCATGACTGATGGCAAAAAGAAATTAGCACACTCATTTTTAAAGATTAGAGACTGACCACAGACTAATTTAGAGCAGGGTTGGGGGAGAGGGGGGGGCGGGAGGGCACTAGGGATGACCTCTGGGGTTTGACCTGGGACAACACTGTGCCAGTAAGAGATGTATTTTAAGTTGTGCCTCTGATGAAGGTTGTGTTTAAGCCCGGATTACGGTGCTGGTTTGTCTACCCCGGTCTGATACTGCAGCAGCATAATTGCTCCTAATTACTGGAGCACTTGTTTTCATCCCAGTTGATGCCATTTTGTTATTTTAGTTCTTCCTGGGGTTTCAGAGTTGATGGACAAGAGGCGATTAGGTCAATTGACAGGAGGAAATTCATGTTGAGTGGGTGGGGCTCGCCTTACAGAGTGACAAGCAGGCAGTTGCTGTTTCAATGTGAAAAAGCAGTAGCTCTTGTTCTCGCTCTCTCTCCCTCTTTCTGGGAAATTGAAGTCAGGGGGCCTGCTAAAACAAAAAAGCATCTCTCTCCAGAGGGCTGCAAAATCATAGAATCCCTGCAGTACAGGAGGCGGCCATTCGGCCCATCGATCCTGCACTGACAACAATGCTACTCTACCCCGTAACCATACGTACTTACCCTGCTAATCACCCTGACACTAAGGGTCAATTTTAGCTTGGCCAATCCACCTAACACACACATCTCTGGACTGTGGGAGGAAAGCGGAGCACCCGGAGGAAACCCACGCAGACACGGGGAGAATGTGCAAACTCCACACAGACAGTGACCCAAGCCGGGAATTGAACCCAGGTTCCTGGTGATGTGAGGCAGCAGCGTGAACCATTGTGCCACCGTGCTGCCCTGAGGCAAGAGGCATTTTCTCCCTCTCTCACTGGAGGTTGGTTGTGTGCAGACAGGCTTTCCTCTGGAGGCTGCTGTCTGAGAGTCAGAAGACGAGGGTCTGTCTGTATTTAGAACAAAGAACAGTATAGCACAGAAACAGGCCTTTCGGCCCTCCAGGCCGGGGCCGATCATGATGGCCTAACTAAATTTAAAAAGCCTACTGCCCTTACTCGGTCTGTATCCCTCTATTCCCTCCCTAATCATCGACCCATCCAGATGCCTCTTAAATGTTGCTGCTGTGCTTGCTTCCACCAACTCCTCTGACAGCGCGTTCCAGGCACCCACCACTCTCTGCGAGAAAAACTTCCCCCGCACATCTCCCTTAAACTCTCCCCGTCTCACTTTCAACTTGTGCCCCCCTTGTAATTGACACTTCCACCCGGGGGAAAAGCCTCTGACTGTCCACCCTGTCTGTGCCTCTCATCATTCTGAAGACCAGGTCTCCCCTCAGCCTCCATCTTTCCAGTGAAAACAATCCTAGTTTATTCAACCTCTCCTCATAGCCCAACACCCTCGAGACCAGGCAACATCCTGGCGAACCTTCTTGGCACTCTCTCCAAAGCTTTCATGTTCTTCTGGTAGTGTGGCGACCAGAACTGCACGCAATATTCCAATTGCGGTCTAACCAAGGTTTTATATAGCTGCAACATGATTTCCCAACTCTTGTACTCAATGCCCCGGCCACGATGGCAAGCATTCCATATGGCTTCTTAATCACCTTAGCCTCTCTGTTCAGAGGGGCTGAGAGGCTGCAGGACTGGGAATTCGTGCAAGCCTGTGTGTTTTTGCCAACGGGAATCTGAAGGAGGGTTTATGTCTATGGGGATATTGCTTAAATTGGAACCAATGGAGATAGCTAGCTATTAAAAATTATACTTTGTCATGTTGAAGCATTCAATTCAGAAAAGTTATTCTAATTTCATTTGGTTATATTTTAACTGTGTTGTAGTTTGTTTTAATAGAAGCTCACTGGCAGATTCCGCATCACACCTGGAGCGAATCTCTTCATGCTCGGTTTAAGGACTGAGTGTTAACTTCGTTATCAATCTCGGAGTTTCTCATCTGGCCCTAAACAACCGGCAGCAGGGCGGGGGTGTGAGGGCAGGACGTGTGGGAGGAGGATGATCTCTCCAGGTTGGGGGGAGGATTGGTGGGAATGGAAGGGTGACCCCCAAGGGTTCACCACTGGCAGTGTCCTGGCGGGGTGACCCCTCCCCGTGGGTTGACCTGCAGCAGGGCAGGGGTGGGGTGGGGAAATGACCCCCGCGGGGTTACCTGCAGCAAGGCGGAGGGTGGGAGGGGACGGGGGAGGGGGGAGGGGGTACAACCCCGCGGGGTTACCTGCAGCAGGGTGGGGGGGTGGGATGGGGAGTAGGATGGGGAGTGGGGGTCCGATCCCCGCGGGGTTTACCTGCAGTAGCGCCAGGTCTGCGTCCTGCGCAAGTTGCTGCAGGTTCTTCATAGCCGATGTGGTCTTGATAATCCTCACCAACGCCGGGGAACAGTCCACTGGCAACTGGCTAAGCAGCGACTTCTCATCATCCAATAGCAACAACGCATGGTACGGCCTGTTATCGGAGAGGGAGAATGACTCAGCGAGGACGGGAGGGAGCAGGACAGAGAGAGAGGGAGCGAGCGAGGGGGGGAGCGAGCGAGGGGGGGAGCGAGCGAGGGGGGGGAGCGAGCGAGGGGGGGGAGCGAGCGAGGGGGGGGAGCGAGCGAGGGGGGGGAGCGAGCGAGGGGGGGGAGCGAGCGAGGGGGGGGAGCGAGCGAGGGGGGAGCGAGCGAGGGGGGGGAGCGAGCGAGGGGGGGAGCGAGCGAGGGGGGGGAGCGAGCGAGGGGGGGAGCGAGCGAGGGGGGGAGCGAGCGAGGGGGGGGAGCGAGCGAGGGGGGGAGCGAGCGAGGGGGGGGAGCGAGCGAGGGGGGGGAGCGAGCGAGGGGGGGGAGCGAGCGAGGGGGGGGAGCGAGCGAGGGGGGGGAGCGAGCGAGGGGGGGAGCGAGCGAGGGGGGGGAGCGAGCGAGAGAGAGCGCGAGAGAGAGAGAGAGAGCGCGAGAGAGAGAGAGAGAGCGCGAGAGAGAGAGAGAGAGCGCGAGAGAGAGAGAGAGAGCGCGAGAGAGAGAGAGAGAGCGCGAGAGAGAGAGAGAGAGCGCGAGAGGGAGAGAGCGCGAGAGGGAGAGAGCGCGAGAGGGAGAGAGCGCGAGAGGGAGAGAGCGCGAGAGGGAGAGAGCGCGAGAGGGAGAGAGCGCAGAGGGAGAGAGCGCGAGAGGGAGAGAGCGGAGAGAGAGCGCGAGAGGGAGAGAGCGCGAGAGGGAGAGAGCGCGAGGGAGAGAGCGCGAGAGGGAGAGAGCGCGAGAGGGAGAGAGCGCGAGAGGGAGAGAGCGCGAGAGGGAGAGAGCGCGAGAGGGAGAGAGCGCGAGAGGGAGAGAGCGCGAGAGGGGAGAGCGCGAGAGGGAGAGAGCGCGAGAGGGAGAGAGCGCGAGAGGGAGAGAGCGCGAGAGGGAGAGAGCGCGAGAGGGGAGAGCGCGAGAGGGAGAGAGCGCGAGAGGGAGAGAGCGCGAGAGGGAGAGAGCGCGAGAGGGAGAGAGCGCGAGAGGGAGAGAGCGCGAGAGGGAGAGAGCGCGAGAGGGAGAGAGCGCGAGAGGGAGAGAGCGCGAGAGGAGAGAGCGCGAGAGGAGAGAGAGCGCGAGAGGGAGAGAGAGCGCGAGAGGGAGAGAGAGCGCGAGAGGGAGAGAGAGCGCGAGAGGGAGAGAGAGCGCGAGAGGGAGAGAGAGCGCGAGAGGGAGAGAGAGCGCGAGAGGGAGAGAGAGCGCGAGAGGGAGAGAGAGCGCGAGAGGGAGAGAGAGCGCGAGAGGGAGAGAGAGCGCGAGAGGGAGAGAGAGCGCGAGAGGGAGAGAGAGCGCGAGAGGGAGAGAGAGCGCGAGAGGGAGAGAGAGCGCGAGAGGGAGAGAGAGCGCGAGAGGGAGAGAGAGCGCGAGAGGGAGAGAGAGCGCGAGAGGGAGAGAGAGCGCGAGAGGAGAGAGAGCGCGAGAGGGAGAGAGAGCGCGAGAGGGAGAGAGAGCGCGAGAGGGAGAGAGAGCGCGAGAGGGAGAGAGAGCGCGAGAGGGAGAGAGAGCGCGAGAGGGAGAGAGAGCGCGAGAGGGAGAGAGAGCGCGAGAGGGAGAGAGAGCGCGAGCGGGAGAGAGAGCGCGAGCGGGAGAGAGAGCGCGAGAGAGAGAGAGCGCGAGAGGGAGAGAGCGCGAGAGAGAGAGAGCGCGAGAGAGAGAGCGCGAGAGAGAGAGAGCGCGAGAGAGAGAGAGCGCGAGAGAGAGAGAGCGCGAGAGAGAGAGCGCGAGAGAGAGAGCGCGAGAGAGAGAGAGCGCGAGAGAGAGAGAGCGCGAGAGAGAGAGAGCGCGAGAGAGAGAGCGCGAGAGAGAGAGAGCGCGAGAGAGAGAGAGCGCGAGAGAGAGAGAGCGCGCGAGAGAGAGAGCGCGCGAGGAGAGAGAGCGCGAGAGAGAGAGAGCGCGAGAGAGAGAGAGCGCGAGAGAGAGAGCGCGAGAGAGAGAGAGCGCGAGAGAGAGAGAGCGCGAGAGAGAGAGAGCGCGAGAGAGAGAGAGCGCGAGAGAGAGAGAGCGCGAGAGAGAGAGAGCGCGAGAGAGAGAGAGCGCGAGAGAGAGAGCGCGCGAGAGAGAGAGAGCGCGAGAGAGAGAGAGCGCGAGAGAGAGAGCGCGCGAGAGAGAGAGAGCGCGCGAGAGAGAGAGAGCGCGAGAGAGAGAGAGCGCGAGAGAGAGAGAGCGCGAGAGAGAGAGAGCGCGAGAGAGAGAGAGCGCGAGAGAGAGAGAGAGCGCGAGAGAGAGAGCGCAGAGAGAGAGAGCGCGAGAGAGAGAGCGCGAGAGAGAGAGAGCGCGAGAGAGAGAGAGCGCGAGAGAGAGAGAGCGCGAGAGAGAGAGAGCGAGAGAGAGAGAGCGCGAGAGAGAGAGAGAGAGAGAGAGAGAGCGCAGAGAGAGAGAGAGAGCGCGAGAGAGAGAGCGCGAGAGAGAGAGAGCGCGAGAGAGAGAGAGCGCGAGAGAGAGAGAGCGCGAGAGAGAGAGAGCGCGAGAGAGAGAGAGCGCGAGAGAGAGAGAGCGCGAGAGAGAGAGAGCGCGAGAGAGAGAGAGCGCGAGAGAGAGAGAGAGCGCGAGAGAGAGAGAGCGCGAGAGAGAGAGAGCGCGAGAGAGAGAGAGCGCGAGAGAGAGAGAGCGCGAGAGAGAGAGAGCGCGAGAGAGAGAGAGCGCGAGAGAGAGAGAGCGCGAGAGAGAGAGAGCGCGAGGAGAGAGAGAGCGCGAGAGAGAGAGAGCGCGAGAGAGAGAGAGCGCGAGAGAGAGAGAGCGCGAGAGAGAGAGAGCGCAGAGAGAGAGAGCGAGACGGAGAGAGAGAGAGCCGAGAGAGAGAGAGCGCAGAGAGAGAGGCGAGAGAGAGAGAGCGCGAGAGAGAGAGAGCGCGAGAGAGAGAGAGCGCGAGAGAGAGAGAGCGCGAGAGAGAGAGAGCGCGAGAGAGAGAGAGAGCGCGAGAGAGAGAGAGCGCGAGAGAGAGAGAGCGCGAGGAGAGAGAGAGCGCGGAGAGAGAGCGCGAGAGAGAGAGAGCGCG